>NC_092860.1:111061346-111075520 GCF_032062135.1 Pyxicephalus adspersus | reverse complement strand
AAAAAAAATAGGATCACTTTTTGCATCAAAAAATGACAGAATTAGAACGCTAGGGGGGTTAAAGGATGAAAATTCATTTTGCTAAGTGAACAACCTACACTCCTGTTGTACATCAGCCATAGTACCATAGACCTAATTCACAATGCATAAACACAGGTGTAAGGATCTTTATCTGCTTTTAGCTTTGTAAATTGAGCCTAATGATTTTTTTAACCAATCATTTCTTTGCACCAAACTGGAATTTAGGTTTGCAGTTATGTTCTGTGTCAGGGAGTCATGTCCAGTCCACTAGCTTCCAAAATAATGGAATACTGCCCAGCTCAATACAGGCTACATGTCTCAAAGTCAGTCATAATCTGATCCAAAACCTATTGTATGGTGCAAAGTTGCTGAGGCAGGAAGGGTAACTGGGCCTTAGTTATCAATACCTACACTTATCTTTTAATTAGAGACTTTGCTGTGGGCAAAAGCCCCACTTCTTCTTCAGTTTTCTCTATTCTTGACCCAAATGTTATGTTTTATTCATAAGTAAGCTCACTCCATAATACAAAAAGTTTACCAGGAAATTTATTCAGAATGTGGGTCTCCTTTAATAACTCTGCAGCTCCAAAGTATTATTTGGCAGATATTAAAAACATAATTCAGCTAAAACAGTAGGCCTGTGTCGACATCACTAAATGAAATAAAAACATAACAGATTGATGTGGCTTCTATTAATCTTGGTACCCAAAGTGATGGAAAGCTTTGAAAGTGTGTGCCAATGCTTAATTGGAATGTAATCAGAAACATTTTGAAATCCCAATATGCAGCTACTAGGAATAATAAAAGGCACAGTTCAGCCATAAGACTAGTAAATAACGACATTTCTAATATTTTATTCAATGCTTCTGTACGGAGCTAAGAAAAGACAGAAAGCTTAAATACAGTGCATTGTGATTATTGTATCAGCCTGTTCAATGTTCTTAGCAGTGTCACATTGTAATGCACTGTTCTTACACCCACACATCTCTTGTACAAGCAGGAAACACATACAAATAACCAGCTGTTATCGTTGGTAAACATAAGTATTTGTCAATCTCCAGGATTTTCTTTACCTATAGTTTTGTTTATATACATTTCCTGATTAAATAAAAAAACAGTTACTCCAGAAGGAGCAATGCTATTAAAGTTAACCTGTGTCCATGGCACAATTACAAGACACTAACTGTAAAGCACTTAGCCCAGGTGTCTGGTATAATTTTTTTTAGAGAATCCTATGAGCACCAAAGATTGGCTGTTTTGATATATATAGCTCCAAGTCTCAGTATCCGATAGTGATTCTGCCCAACTTGGGTATTAGTTTCTGGAGACCCAGTCAAAACAAGCCATGAGATGTGGTTACCCCATGGGGCTCAAATATTGGAACGTCTGATATATGTTGAGATCACACATATCTGACTTTCCAGTAATTGCGACTGCTGGGGTGTTCTACACAAAAATATGACTGAAGATGGCATATTTTACCAGTATGGGCATTTTTTTTAGTTTGTTTAACGTGCCAAATGTTCACTTTTAGGGCCTCTAGTCCGTAAAAAATGTTTTTATGTATATACACATACTATATACATACAGTATAGAGAGAGAGAGAGAGAGAGAGAGAGAGAGAGAGACTAAAACTGTCCTACATTTTGTAACTTATTGTTCCTAAATGTATTTTTTTCATTTGTTTTGCAGCAAACTACACTTTTTGTTACTCTTTCTTGGGAACAGTTTTCTGTTTCTTGACAAGAGTTTCCAGAATTCTCATTTTCTGCTTAAGTAATTGGATCATTATTTTTCTTAGAATTGTGCTTAGAGCTTTAAGTAGTATTGCAGAGATCTTTTCAGTAATGTCCTTGAGTTTACTCCAATGAGCGTTTCATCTTTGTTGTGATACATGCCAGCAGTGCCACACATCTATAAGGTGCAGTGTTTCTTATTTTATCTAACTCTATATTTGATGATGTGGTTATAGACAGGACCTTTCCTTTCTTACTCTCTTTCAGCAAATGCATTGTCACAATGTATTTTAGTCTGTATTTCAGAAGCTGCTAAGAACATCTAGAATAATGTTTGCTAATTTAGTTTATTGCCCTGCAGATGATTTTTTTAAACCCTTCTGTGTTTTTGTAACTGCAGATAATATTGGGATAACAGTTATTGTTTAAATTAGCAAATATAAAGAATTACTCATTTTACCATTGCTTGCAGTGTGTTTACTTACAATTTACAGTTTAGGATGCAGTACCCCAATTACATTAGAGTAACATATCATATTTGGTAACATAACATACACAGCTCAGCAAAAAACATTTTTTTTCACTTGCCAAGATTTTTCAATATATTTAGTGTATTTGAGGTCTGCTGAATCCAGAAATTACATAAGTTTCATTGATGATACAGGAAACTTGTGATACAGGAATAAGAAGAGGCGATTTTACCAACAACAAAGGTTAACACAGCATATTATTATCAATCTTTTTTTACACCGATGTTTTGCATTTTATAAAATAAATGTAGCATTGTGTTTATGAAACTTTCATTTGACTTCTTTTTATTCATACATTTTCTTTTTTTACAGAAATATCTGTAAAAAAGTTCTTCAAGAAGAAGTTGTTTGAATGACCCTAATGTATTTTACTACATTTGCGGTGAATATTCTCAGCAAAAACAGAGAAGAAACATTACAGAATTTGTGAAACAAGCATATCCTACATATTTTGCTATTATACTGGGAAACCAAGATAAGTATTGGGCTCCCTATATGGTATGCAAAGCTTGTGTAGAGAAAAATCGAAAACTGAAACGTCATCATAATGATTGTTATTTTTGTGCTGTGAATGTAAAAACTTTGAATCGTTACAAGAAAAACAGAACTGTCTGAGACCGGAAGAAAAAATAACAGTTTATAGGACAACAGAGGTGACATTCGTACCATATTTCAGTGAAGATGACTTCTTGTACTGTTGTAACATCCCTGGACTAACTAGCCTATATGGGAGTAGCAGAATACCGAGCAGAAGACTGGCAGCTTTTCATAGACAGTTCCAGTCGAAGTTTGAAAGCTTTGTTATCATAAACAGCAATGGTCCACATGTGTTGATGTAAAACTGGTGAACTTGCTACTTGGACAGCAAAGTGGATACACAAAGTACCCATGTTTCATCTGCTTGTGGGATAGTAGAGCAAAGCAGGATCACTGGAAAAAAGTGACATGGCCTCCAAGGGAAAACATGAAAAAAGGTGCAGTGAAAATCATGCCAATGGTTGACAAAGAAAAAATCCTTCTTTCTCCACTACACATAAAGTTGGGATTAATGAAGCAATTTGTTAGAGCTCTAAACAAGGACAGTGATTGCTTGAAATACATTTGTAGATTCTTCCCTGGATTTAGTACTGAAAACTTAAAAGCAGGAATCTTTGATGAACCCCAGATTCGGAAACTGATAAATGATTCAAATTTCACGTTACATGACTGATACTGAAGCTTCTGCCTGGCACATCTATGTCATGGTTGTCAAGATGACTTTAATGACTTTAATCTGTTTGGCAAGAAAATGTTTGTTGACCAGTGATATAATTTCCTCAAGACAGTAGGTCCTAGAAGGAATTATATTCATAAACCACTAAGGCCTTTTTCTCAGTTTGCAATTCTATTGATATATTTGGTCTTTAGTTACACTGTACCACCTCATGGCCAATATCAATTACCTGCAGTCCATCCTACACCACATCCTACATAACCACTGGTTCATTCCCTGTTGGCCTTGCAACTTGGAAGGCACCACATCAAAGATGGGTCCTCCAACCACTTTCCACACCTAAACAAACATTTTTCTTTCTAGGACCTCAAGCACACATCAATACTATGACTCAGACTAAGCAAACTTCCAAGTTTGCAACGAAGACGCCAGGGGTGGGAAAATCTCATAACCCCCTCTCCAGACCTCGCAACCCACCAGTCAACTAGTTGACCTTTCCTTAACACTAATAGACCACATTCTATGAAACAAGTGGATATTTAAATAGACTTCAGCATAACTAATTTACAACTGCAAATTATTTGGAAATTAATTTCAAAAGGTAAACGCCATTTCTACTTTTGTTTGGTGTCCTTTATTAAACCATGATCTTACCACTTATGTGATGGGTTCATTTATAAAAAAAACTAAGCATAGAAGCAGAAGATTTATAAGATATATAAGACCACACTACAATTAACTTAGCTTTAGCAATTTGTTAAACTCTCAAAAGCCATGGTCAAATAATATAAATTTTACTGTTCTTAATCAACTGTTCATTAAAACTATGTATTAGGGACAATTAATCAGGAAATTAATAAAGAAAATAACAGTGCACAAAAGGCTATCGCCTCTAATTCTCATTACCTTGGCACTGTTCAATGCAGAACTTGATTAGGCAGTAAGGGATGCTGTCTAAAGCCATTATGGAACTGTCACTAATACTTACTGAGTGCACTAAGGTATGTAGGAGACTTTTCATAAGGAAGGACACATCCAAAGTTGTTTCTTTGTGGCTGCAGATGGCTTAACAAACTTCACTATCCACTCTAAAATCAAAATTTTAATAATGTATAGACCACAATTCAAGCTCTGGTTTAGTAGTGAAGTATAACATATATAAAACTCCAAATGACTTCATGAAAGCAAATTTAGGATTATTAGAAGCTTTACAAATGCATAAATGGATTTGACAACAGGGATCTTTGTCCACGATGTTAAGGTGTGTCTTCAATTAGGGTAACGATTTGAAAGCAACATGGCAACTAAATAATCAAATTCGGTCTAAAAACTTCTATAATGAGAAAATACTCATATGTTTTAAATAGACACTTGAGCTGTGAGCATAATCAAAAATATATATGACTATAGGTGTGACTACCAATTAACAACTCTTTACTATCTGTGGCCTCCTATTTGTTTCATGCTTGTTATGTGTCTCTGTTGATATAATACAAAAGGACAAATATCAACAAAGCATAAAAAATATGCCATACATGATATTAATATATAAATATAAGACAAAATAGTGTAAAGTTTACTTATTGGGTCTGAGGGAAGTGTGTCATTTGTTCCATAGGTCTTACCCTAGTGAGCCCATGGACTGCCTACCCCAGGGGACTTGTACCTTTTGTCCCTGCATTGGAAATGGCACTATATTTTGTATGACTGTTTACTATAGAAAACACATTATATTTTTGCAATGCCCATGAAATGCTCAGTGCCAAACAAGAAAAAAAAGGATTCTCAGGAATGCATCTGCATCACATATCTGCCTTTAAATATACATTGAATAATATTTATATTTTTATTATGTTGTTACCTAAATTGTAAACTAACATTTTTTACACTATGTGATTTGTGCAGGGCCTGGTATGGTTTTAGCATGGTGGCATCTTAAATTTTGGAAAGAAACACACTATACAAAAGACAATTAATCTAAATCAATCTGAAATAGGTAGTAAGATATCAACAGTGAATAATATTTGATACCGTACAACAGCATTAAGTGTGGCTCAATTGATAATCTTTGCTGGCTTTTTGCTTGGTCACCAACCATATTTGAAGTGGAATCTGATGTTTAACTAAATACTGAAAGTTCTTCTCTTTTCTTCTCATTCTACCAATATTAGAATTATTGCCTGGTTGGTTTTGCAACATCTATGCTCCATTTTACATCACTACATCCACCTCAGCCCAGGCTACTGTTAAAAATTAGGCCAGTAAAACTCTACAGAGTTTGTTACTTACTGCCTAGTTGTAAAGTTTTTAAAGGAAAGGGTGCAACTGCAAATTACCTTTGACATTCACAAAAGCAAAAAGATGTCCCCACAACCTTGGCATTGCTCAACAGATACAGCCATAAAAGTACCATGCACTGACAGACTGCTCCACTGGAGCACAGTTGAAACACAAAACTTTCAGCACCAAACTCTATTTGGCTTTTAATAAACGCGGGAGCTGTCCCCAGTGTCTATAATCATCCCTAAAAAGGGAAATCCTATTTCTCTAAATATAAGTACTAATTTCCTTTGAAAAATCAATCCTAGTTGTACATGAAAGAGCTGATACATTAGACACAAGACGGCACCTCCCTAAATATTTTAGTATTCTTTCCAACCATCAATAGTCACCGAGTTGCAATCTCAAGTTTAGAGAATAGGAATTGCACCCACATTCTGTGACATATGAGGCCAGTGCCTAATCTACTAGATACCTACTAGATACACATTTTACCACATATAATCAATACATTGATGTTAAAAATGTTTTTATTATTCCTAAACTATTTTATCTCTCAAGGAGTGCTAATTGATTTGGAACAGCTTTAACTTCATTAGTAAATTTATTTTTTAACCATATTAATAAATTATTGGTAACCATAGGTCAAATGTTTGGCCAATGACTATACAGGAAAAAACTGCCTCTGTGACTTAATTCTGGCCCTGGATTTTACAGTCCTTTCACTTGTCAGCCAATGTAGGAGTGCTGTGTCAAAGCTTCCACTAGTCATCAGATTCTTTGTGCTGTATAGAATTCCACCCTATCTTTTTGTCATAGCCTATATCTCTGGACATTCATGCCAAAAAACACATTATTTGTATGTGCAACAAAGCTTAAATTCAACGCTTTTAAAATAAAGAAGAACCTAAATACTTTATAATAGAGGAATCAGCCAGGAATTCATTGGAGTTGTTGCAATGCAGGGGGCTAATACTAGTTATTTTTATACGGTTTCCTTGGACTGTTTGAGTCCCCCTTTTCATAGTCACATATTCAAAGCAATTGTTCTGGCCAGATAATATGCCTAATCAATCCAAAAAATGAATTTGCTATGGTAACAGCCAGCATGTAACCCATAGCCATTCTGCACTATATTATAGTGAAATTTATATTATTGAAATATATCTATTCAGTAAATGTTTAAACGGTAGAATATGCTAGTAAAAACATCTTTTGTAGCAGCCCAAGATCCTTTAGTCTATTCCACACAATAAAAGTTTGGTATATTAACTTTATGAATAATAAATGCACAAGTCTCCAAAGAGAATGTGTCCTACAGCAGCTAATTTATTTGCTTGCACTGCAAGAAACGCACGCAGCAGGGAACAACTGAGGAGAAAGGATTTTGTAGCTACTCACAGGACAACTTAACAGCATATATTTATAAATCCATTTACTTCGTGTTCTGCTTTTAAGGAAATGTCTGAAATACAGCTCTAGTCATTGAAAAAGAATTGATTGGAAGACTTTTAGCATTTAGGAATGGAAAAATATATTGGCGTATGTTATTTCTATTGATGTTCCTGATGTTGAAAATTGTAACACCATACATTAAGTTGTGGACTGAACAGTAAGGAGTATTTGTAAAGAAAGGCACAATGAAATGCTTTATGTTCCAATTGTCTTCATTATCAATTAGGTATGTAAAACATTTGTTGGGGAGTAGGTATGCAAAACATCTTATTACCGGTAGTTAGGGAGTAAGTTTCAAAAACCTTTCAAAGGTTAGGGAGCAGGTATGCAAAACATCTTACAGATTTAAGGAGGTAAATATGCCATACAATTTATAGGTCATTGAGCAAGTGTATAATGTATAATATAATAATATAATATAGTGTAATATTTTTATTTTAGAAAATGGTTGTGGCAACTGATCACGAAATTGACCACTGCTGTTATTGTTGGTTTTGTAGGTGAATGGTCTGCATGCAAATGTTAAAAAAGCCATGGTAAATAAATTAAAATATAGAATTCATATACAGTATACTGTGTTATGTACCATTTGCATACAATTATCTGAGTATTTGTGAGATAGTAGTCCTTAAACAGTGTGGGTTGCAGGTAAATAGGTTAAAAGAATGTTTATCAGCTGTCAAACCTTTGTTTTGTGGAAGTGTTAAAACCAGTGTTAAGTTTCTGTTGTTGTCAGGTGTCCCTGCTAGGAAACATTCATCAGTTCAGTTTGTGCATTATCAGGTCAGAAAGCAATGGAAAATCCAATGTTTTATAATTGTTTGTAGTTGCCACTGGAAAATGAATAGAGATAACATCTTCCAAAAGGTATATGGTGACAACAGTACAAGGGGGATTTTTTCTCATCTCGAGAGATTTTCCCACACATGAACATCTCAACAGGAGCTTTATCTATTCCCCATTCAATCCAATCTGAAAACATCTACGAGATATCAGAATTGTTGAAATGTACATGCTGTCCTGCAAGTGTCATCAAAAAACATTCATCAACATACAGAAGATCCAGCATCTAAAAATGGAGGAAGCACAATTACAATACAAAACAACATTCACAAAAATCACAAGGCCTTCAGGATCCATTATTTAGGAAATCAAGTATTTTTACCAAACCTTAGTGTCATCGCAATGGCATAATATGTGAGTTATCATGTTTTCTTAACATATATACATGTTCTTGACTTTTGTACAGTGTTTTTTATTGTGAATAATAAATGAACAGGTTGGCTGTAAATATTTCAAAAAATGATAAGCTGGTCAGTCTAGGTCAGTGGTTCTTAACCTGGGTTCGACCGAACCCCAGGGGTTCGGTGAGTCAGTCTCGCGGGTTCGGGGGAGGTCAAAACACACCAAGCGCTTATGATTCGTGATGATACGCCCCGCTTGTCCATAATTGGCTGGAGGTGATCACGCAACATCGCTTGGCCAATCTGTGCTGCAGGGGATTTGATGCGCACAGTAGTCGAATTGTAACTGTGATAGTACTTTCAAAATAGATATATTTTTTTCCCTCACTGTATACCTATGTTTTGAATTTGTAAAAATCATATTTTTTTTTTCCAATAAAGAAGGGTTCGGTGAACACGCATATGAAACTGGTGGGGTTCAGTTGTTCCAACAAGGTTAAGAACCACTGGTCTAGGTGTAAGGCACTTCATGATTATCTGAAATTATCCCTCATTTGGGTTATTACGTGAGTTAGAATATAAAAATATAATTTCTCTAATTTAGGCTATTTTAGTAATAAAAACAAAAACAAATGATATTGGAATCTAGGTAAAGTTCAGGTAAACACACCTGTTATTCTTCCTGCAATCTCCTACCTTGTGCTCTGCAATTCCCCTGGTAGATGCTCACTATAATGTAGATACACATGCGTGAGACCATGCACAAAGCTTTATACAAACAAGTGTGCACCAATAGACGTGCGCTACTATGCAAGTGAAGGAACGTGTGCATACACATGCATGCTTAACTTATGAGGGCTAATAAAGTTTCTTCAGTTCTGGTGTAGATCCTGGTCCTCAGCAAGTTTACGTACTATTCTGCCCAACTTTCACTTCAAATGACTTTCTGGATCTTGACCTTAGCCTGACGTTAACTTCAACATTGCCTTGATCGCCACTTCCCTGACCTCAGCCTGTTTAGTGATTTGGCCTCTGCTTGCTGTGTTCCAGACCATTAACAACCTGCTCAACAAGCCATTCCTATACTAAAGTAATTTGATCCCAGTCCCCTCTTGAGGGGAGAACCTGGAGGCCACTACCTGGTGACCTCTATGCAGCAAAGTACTCTGGTGACTACTACGGCTACCGGCCCATCACTCATTATGGGGTACTCTGGGAAGGAGTCACTTAGATATTGTGCCTTAGGTAATTGTGTGTCACCTCCTAGAAGCAACCTGGTACTGACATCCTCACCCTGTCCTTTTTTTGGGTTCAGGAACTTCAGTCATCTTAATTGGCAAAGCCAGAATAAAGAAACAGTTCTTTGTAATCAGTGTATATTGGGTATATATTTTTTGGATTGTCATTCGTGATGTAGAAAATAATGTTTTGTTGATATTTTTCTTTTGTATTGTTGTGTTTTAATTTAAATATTTAAAAAAAAGTATATGACTGGTTGTGTAATGGCTGCATGTTTCTCTAAATGAGTGTTTTTCAACCAGGGTTCTTCCAGAGGTTGCTGTGGGTTCCTTGAGCAATGGGCAATTTGTGCCTCTAAGGTCAGTCACCACTGACACCGATGATCATTTTGGCTATCCTAAAGCTTGACACTGGCCAACAATGTAAGAGGCATTCTTTCCACTGACTTCCATGCTAATGCACTTTTCGTAATGATTGAAGGTATTCCCTAAAGTCCTGAAAGTTATTCTCATTGCACCTGTAGATTTAGAAAATATGGATTGTTATCCTGGGGGATGTGATGATTACCTAATGACTCGATGGTTGAATCAGATCAATATGAATTATAGGTAGCTTTTGGATTTTGGCATTTGTTCTTGCATTCGGTTACTAATCTAAAAAAAAAAGCACCCAAGGATTTGGCCATTATTCTTCGATAACGATCATTCTCCTACACTTTGCTTACTTTGGTGACCAAGCTCTGGAGAGGTCCCTTCTAGTTAGCGCCCATTTCTGTAGCTGCTGTTCTTGCTTTAATTACTTGTGTTCTAACTCATTAATCCACCTCTTTATTCTGAATGTCATTGCACCTCTGTGAGAACCTGGCTAGTTCACACACCGGTATTTTAATCAGCATCAACAGCAGGTAATGTCATAAATGTGACACAAAGCAAAAGTTAATGTCTTTCATTTGCATTAAGACAGCTGCCTTAAATGCCATGCTGATAGAAACGTATAGGGCTTTTCATTTGTCAATGTTCCATGTGAGCTGTCGAGCGTATATGTGTCAGTGATTTTTATTTTTTTTCCCTATCCTTGGGTGCCTGTTGATTTTGCCTGTGCTGCAGCTGCTGATTATGTCTTATACACACACTCACACAATACAGCAAGTGGATTCAGCTAGAGAACAGCACATCGCTCCTGTCGGTGTGGTATTCCTTTTTACACCTGATTCACTCACCGCTGTTCCTCACTTGAAGGCAGATCCTTTGACCTAAGCAGATTAGACGCATGAACGACACAGCAAGCTATCTGCGCTTTTCAAGGAAGAGATTTGGCTCCAAAATAGGGCACTAAGCTTTTCAGCCTTACGCCTATTTACCTAGTCAGCACGATGCAATGTCTCTGGGTGCTTACTAGCCTCCTGGGGAATCAACTGGGAAACAAAAGCAGAAGTGGCAGCCGCTGCAAATGTGGAAGTCTGTGCCATTAGAGAAAGCACTTGCTAATAATGGCCTGCGAGACCCCGGTTTCCTTGGTTTCCATGACAGCTATTAGGTACCATAGAAATTGAATTGCACATTGCTCCTGGGGGAGTGAAAGGGTGTTCGAATGACAGAGCACATAACCTAGAACTTGTCGTGTTCATCATTTTTTTTTTACCCCAAAACTAACTGGATTATGGCTTTTGTTTTCTTTTGCAAATTCAATGTCTTTTTCTTTTAAAAGACCTGGATCTATTTTTAAAAAATACATTTCCGGTAATATTCTATCTATTTTTTTGTGAATAGAGCTGAGGTGGAAAAATCAAGGATATGAGCTGTTATACAGGTGGGCTTCAAAGGTGGAGTGAATACCCAAAGCATCCAATCAGGTGTTGGCTACCTGCAGCCCCAACAACATGCCTCTGCAACAGATTTGTGTAGTCCCTGCTCGGGAGACTGCCAGCAATGGGAGAAGTTCAATGGGAAAAACAAAGGAGAAGAACAAAGAAGTTGAGGTAAGTAAAGAATCATTTTTCTTCACAGCAGATGCTGCCCACTGTTCAGTGCCTGCTCAGAAGTAGGAAAGAAATTCACAGTAGTCATTGCCGTAAGAGTAAGAATGACAAAGCTTTTATGATCATACAATATAATCTCTATAATATGGTCATTTAGTCATGCAGAAAATTAATATTTATGAAGTGATCACCCATTCTCTTTTGTTTCACAGTACATTTTTTATTATCTATATAATAACATTGACTATTTTCATTACAGTAATGATTAAAATCCTCATTATTTTTCATAACTTTTTGTGTGCTGTTGCAGTTCAGATTATGAGATTTTTTTTACTGGCCAGTGCCATGAAATATTGACTCACTGTGCTCCTCAATTCTGAAATATGTATTTGATCAGTAAGATGCTGTGTAAATGACAGTCAACAGACAGAAAGCAGTATGTTTGCTTCTGGTTTGTTTTCTCACGGAAATGACTATAATAATTGCTCCTAATGAACAGAGAGTATGAAAATGTCATGATTGTTTAATTAAGGAATTCAGAAGATGAACATGATAATGTGTTGCCAGGAGTTGGAATCTTGTGGTATTTTCACCTAAACTGGCTAAATGTCTCTTTTATCTTATTGCTTTAAAATGTTTTAAAAAGTAAATATTCTATTTTAAGTCTAAACTGTGCATAGGGTGTAAACAGAATTGTACTTATTATAATTTTGTTACCTCTCTATAGAAAAAACTCCCCTAAAAATAACCCTCAAACTATTGGGCAATGACAGGTCCACATGCTGATCTGTAAGGGCCCGTGCTTATGACTTGTCAAAAGAAGCATTTGCTTTACCTAAACAGAGATTATCTCTTTGGAGAGTTATGCTGAAAGACAGGCATGCTAATCCCATTGTTGATGTCACTTATGATATATTTCATTTCAGCATTATTGGAATGCAATAAACTGTCACATTTGGAGGCATTTAATTAGGAAGAGTAAGCCTTTGCATTATGTGCTCCACAGAGATTAAGAACCACCCCTATCCCCATATGACTTATTGAACAAACTGTAGTGAATTCAGGTTTAAAGGATTTTGTAGTAGTTTGTTATACAACATGCAATCAGTTGTATGGATAGGGGTCATTGTAACCATGCAAGAGAGAAAAAACTGCTTTCATTGGAAGCCCAGAAAGCAGTGATAATGTTCATATAGCACAGTAATATATGGTAAACCAGATTTATGATATGTTGATTGTTGGGTGTATAATGATTATGGAGGGTTATGGCATTGTTATATTTGTCCTCATTTTATCCTGCACTACTCCAAACTTTGGCTTCCTAATGTCATATCTTATGTTATGTCATCTGCTACTTTGCATGATATTCCACAATTCCACAAGTTAAAAAAACAATTATGTAAAATATTTTAACACATTGTAAAGCTATTGTCTAATTTATGTTTAGATAACTGCTTGATCCTGAGATTACACTAATTAGATTCCTAACCATGAATGCCAAATTGGAGAACCTGCCTTCTAAAATCACATGATCAGTCGCAGTGTTGTAAGTCATACTGGGAGTGCTTCACATGTGCAACACTCTTGGCAAGCATCCCCTGAAAAACAAAAGACTTGCTGCAGTAAACCTAAGAACATTGCTGAATATTCCTGATTTTTTTACTCTGTGTTGACTTCCTAGAAAAAACTGTAAGCTAATTGCATAAAGCACAGGGATGGGAATGATAGAAAGCCCTGTAAATGTCATGGTTGCATGGAAGCTAAGTTTGAATTTTTTGTTCAGATTGAACATTTTTATGACTGCAATGAAAGGTCACTCTTAATTATTTTTATTTAATTACAAAACAGCTTGTGTTGCAATTATTTACTGCATGATTTATGGTTCATTTGGTCCACCAGCATTTAGACCAGTTAAATCTTGTTATTTCTCTCACCTTGGTAAAAAATGTGTGAAATGAATGTTGTTTTCAGAGACAGTAATATGATACTGTTTGTGTTTTATCTCCATTGGCCTTTTCACTGGAAAAGTTTCTTGGGAGCGTAAATCTAGAATTAAATTATCTATAGAATTAAAACAGCACAATGTTTCTATACATTTTGCATAGCTGGTATTTACTTTTTATACATTACCGCTTTTAAAGAATTTTTGATGATGATATTGTTAACTGATGTGGCTTTTTCAGTGTAAGGTTGTGCTAATGAAGGAACATAACACAAAATAATAAAATCGAGTTAAAAAATGCATGTAGTGTGTGTTCACCCTGAAACACTTATAAATGGGTGTAATGCACAACAGTGCTTTAGGTAAAAGTAGTGGATGTGTTTATGTACTTCCATTGATGTTTATAGGCATTTAGATATGTTTTTCTTCTCTGCCACCCAAAGGAAAATTACCTAGTTCAAAAATGTTGAAAACTTCTCCAAACAATGTACAGTATATTTTTTTCCATGAATTTTTAAAAAGAGTCTTTGTAAGTCTGTTTTATACCAAAAATGCCATACTTGATGGCCATTAGGTTTGGGAAGCCAAAAACAGGT
>NC_092860.1:111050539-111060562 GCF_032062135.1 Pyxicephalus adspersus | reverse complement strand
TCAGTGGGTCTCTGTTTTGTTCCAAGAGTTACTCTACTTTGGTTTGCCTACAAGAAGAGTAATGTTCATAATGACATGGAGAGCTGATATTATTTTATGTTTTTTATTGTGTATTTTCTGGTTATTGTCGATGTGTATGTGTAAAAATGTCTTTTTGTGAAAATTCAATAAAGATATTTTGAAAAATAGTTCTTGGATAATTCACAATTACATTATAAGAAAATAGTGATTTTTAATACAAAACTAGAAAAAACTGCTTGTATATAGTTGAAAAAAATTGCTTCAATTTTACTTGCTTAACAGTCAAAATTTAGGGCTGTTAACCAAGTGAAATTACAACAATTAGTTCCTCTTATACACAAGCAATTTTTCCCATGTGTGGTGTACCTGTCTTCTTAGCACAATTAAAAGTGAAGAAAACAGATGATGGATTCAGACTGTTCCTATGCTGGTCACAGATCCTAACTTGTCTAAGAAAACATTTTCTAGTGACTTTTCACCAAAATAAAAAATTATTTTAAACCTTTAATAAACAAATTAGAATTACTGATACTGTGATAATTCTTTTAGTTCTTTCGTATTTCTTCTATCAACTAGATTGGAGTTTAAGTTGCTAGCTTCTAATAATGTATTCTTGTAGAAAAAAAGGTGTTTTGTAAGTGTACTTTTAGAGTCATGTTAACGGTTACATTAAGCTCTTTTGTAAAGGGGATTGACCTGCTTAGCCATTTACATCATGTCTTGTCTGTATTGAAACTCTGTTATGCAACATATTTTTCTTTAGTCTGTATAATAGCCTCTTCGAGAAAATAGATGTCAGTAAGAAATATCCATTGTTAACACTGTATAGATCAAACCAAGCTATTGCTTTTAAACGTGTCACGTCTTTATGACACCAGGGTTGAATCTTCGTTGTGTCCTTAAAGGTAATAATCAGCACTGGATGAAAAATCTTCTCTGGTGTTCTCTCCTTTTGAATGATGTCAGTTGTTTTGTAACAAGGTTACACAGAACATAGAAAATATCTGCCTCCGGAATCCCATTTCTCCTTCACATGGAATCAATAAATAAAAAAACAAAGGCTCCTTTTTAAAAAAGTTTGCAAATATTTAGGCCACATTAAGTGAAAGGGGTCAGAATTAGGAAAATAAGGTGCTCCCTCAGCACTGGTGGCAGGATCGGGCTCTTTACTTCTGGTTGTTGCCATCATTGCTGCCCCCTCGAAGTCATTCAAATCAGTTTTGCAAAAAAATACCTGTAGGAAAAATAAATATGCTTACCTTCCCCAGCTCCGCCCGTGGCACTTATGTGAAGGCAATGTTGTTTTCCTTACTGCAAGATCATAAAGATTTGTAGGTATCCAATATCCTGTGTGAATATGATTCTGCATTGTAGTGCTGGGTCTGCTTGTGAGAAGGTACTCAGAATTCTCAAGGATCTTGCAGGATGAGGTTCATCTCAGCTTTGACAAAAGAATCCCAGAGCGATCATACAGGTATTATTATTATTAAACAGGATTTATATAGTGCCAACATATTATGCAGCGCTGTACATTAAATATGGGTTGCAAATGACAGACAGTGACACAGGAGGAGAAGACCCTGCCCCAAAGAGCTTAAAATCTTGGAGGTTGGGGAAGGAACACACAATATGAGAGATATGTAATGGGAGATATGTAATGGTGGGAAGTAGTGAGGGTTGCAAAATACTGAAAAAGACAGTTAGGGAGGTTTGAAAAAGAAGGTTTTTAGTGCTCTTTTAAATGAGCAGAAGGTAGGAGCAAGCCGAATAGGAAGAGGAAGACCATTCCAGAGAGTTGGGGCAGCTCTGGAAATGTCTTGGAGCCGTTCATGTGATGAGGTTATGAGTGAGGAAGTCAGTTGTAGGTCATTGGATGCGCAAAGAGAGCAGCTAGGGGAGATTTGAATGCAAGGAACAGGAGCTCAAATTTAATTCTAAGGTGAAAAGGAAGCCAATGAGAAGAAATACAAAGAGAGGCAGCAGAGGAGGAGTGGTGGAAAGGATGGATGAGTCTTTCTGCATTCAGATAAAACACATTATTGCAGAAGGAACATCGCCTGTCCCTTTCTGCAATAATGACTTGCCTGATCATACAAACCTTTAATTCCACTTTAATGTACCTTGCCTTTTTCTGTAATAATAACTGGTAACTTGTTCGAGGAAGGTCTATTGTGATATAGCACAGTATACTTGCCAAATATGTCAGACATTTACCTGTTTGCAAGCACCCTGCAGTGAGGACAGGTCCAGGAACCTGTCACTGCTGCATTTCAGGAAGCTGGCATCATTGCTGTTTACATCACAATGAACATCTAGGTCAAGGATGATCCTCTTTGGTCTCATTGACTGGTCACTGATGATGTAACTCCTGCATGTGAGCAGGAGTTATTTTGTCTCCAGCGGCTGGCTATGTATAGGGTGGTGCCCTAAATACAACCAGAGACTTTGCATGTTTCTTTTGTCAGCTCTACCTCCTGGTGACTTTTTGTTAGATCTTCTTTAATTTCATAGTAAACGTGTCAGACTTAATAATGTCATAGATGCAACTCAATGGTATTATCTAATTTCAGTTTTTTACACTTGCTGTGGCTCAAAAGTTGTTATTTAGATTATATGTTTTGGATTTTAGGCATCAATATGGCTAATAGTGCAATATGTGCTAAATAGAACATTTTTTATTTTTGAAAATACGTAGTATATACAATAATTTTCTCCTAATCATTCACTCCTTGATGATGTTTAAATATATTTTTTTCAAAAAGTTTACATAATTTTATTCAATGTTTTTCAAAACCCAGTTTAGGTAAAAAGTTCTATTTTTATGTATTTTTATTTTTGTTTCTCCAGTGGGGACACACACAAAAATAAGAACACATTTTTTAGCAGAAAGGGATAGGTTTAAGTTTCTAATAATATTTGCATTGTTACATATGCCTTCCTTTCTAATGAAAACCAAAAGCTAAATTCTTTATGTGAAAATGTCTAATGGGGTCACAAGCAGAAATAAAAACCTGATATGGATTATTCCCCATTCTGTTTAAAACTAAATAATCAGACTGGAGCTAAGCTTTAAAGTGTGTGTAATGGCAAAACTTTTTAAAATTATATTTTGCATGAAGTGAGGAGGTGTTAAACCCCTAAAATGATTTTATTGTTGTATCACTGCTGGAAAGAGTCATTCTTTGCTATTAGTTTGTTGACCATTGTATCAATGATCAAAAGAAGCAAAAGAAAATCTATAATTTTAGAGCTTTTGGAATGAAACAGAAGCTTCCAGTGTGAACCTACATTTCAAAGATAATTGTCTTAGAGAAAATTTCCTGTAGCTTTTCTGTTTTTGGAGGGGGGAGGTAAAGGTAAATCTCTACAGTGTGACATTTCATACAATATCAAATATTATATATTGGCTCAAATAGTTCCTTAAACCATTGCATTTTTCATAATATGGTAAACATATTTGTTTTGGCTCTTTCTAATAATCATGGTCTGTAGCAGTGTATCTCAATCAGGGTTCCACCAAAGGTTGCTAGGGGTTCCATGAGCAATAAGCAATTTGCAACAAGCAATAATCAATAAGCAACTCTCAGATCAGTTTAAAGGTTGTGATCTTTTTATATATTTGTCATGGTGATATTCTTTCCTCTGACCAGCAGTGTAAGAAGCACTGACCACCACACTAATATATTGTTAGCGGATACAGGTATTATGGAAGGGGTTCCCTAAAGACCTGAACGTTTTTTAAGGGTTCCCCCAAGATAAAAAAAAGTTGAGAAAGGCAGGTCTATTAAGAACTTATTTAAATAACATTGGTATGTCAAGTCTATTCAGCAATGGTTACTCCTTTGTGGGGCTTTACTACCTAAACATTTTTTTTTTTGTTTTTTGTTTTTAAATCAAGAATAGTGCTCTCTAAATTTGCCCTTAATTGAGTCAAGAGCATAATTATGCTAAATAGTGAAAGAGGCAATTCATTGCAAAATTAGAAAAAGCAGTGCTTAGAATTTTCAATGTTTGATTTTAACTTCTGGCGAGAATTCAAACAATACAGCTGACATTCAGAATACCCTCCATATGCCTTTCACTGCTACATGGAGGATAGAAGTTCATTCATGGAGGTGTTACTGTATCAGCACAGATTTCTGGTTTCCTGTTACGGAAGCCTCACAGATCTTGGCAACTATCAGGAATAAATAAAAATCTAGCATTACATCCCAATTAATGGAAAGCATATAAAGTATGTCTATAGAAATTTTGCACAGGAAAGTAAATTTAACCAATGACTGCAAAAAATGCACTAAGAAATGGAGCCTGTGTGTGTATTCCAGAATACATATTTTTGTCAGGCAATCCACCATACAATCCCAAATTGGCACATTGTATTAAAATAACTACAAAGACAACATATCAAGTGTTAACATTTTTCTGCACATTTCTGCAAAATACCAGTATATTCTCTAATTAAATTTGAAGCCAGCAACATTATTACAAAAAAGTTAGTACAAGGACATGTTCACATCCGTGTTCTTTAAAAACCTCTTCTTTAAAAACCAAATTCTGAATTTTTATATTTCAATATTGTTATTGAAGTCTTAGGAACAAATAATTTAAAACCTGAACAAGATCCATTCCAGATTTGCTGGATCACCCAGGTTCACTGATGAAAGTGTATCTTCTCCAGTCTTAGAGAGCTTTAATAAATCAGACCCAAAGTGTTCAGCGGACCAGATAAATGAGTATAATACCTCTTCTTTTACAGAGAACTTATTAATGAATTTAGTGACCTACCCAGGTCTATTTACCTTAAAGCAGCATTTTAAGCATGAGGTAACTCTTGAAATAAATTTCAGGTCTCTGGGAACCCCTGACAATATTTATAAAATGCCCAATTCATTGCACATCTGTCTGGGGGTCAGTTGAAATAATTCCTCTTACAATGTTGGCCAGTAGAAATAATTTTACCACAGATTACCAAATAGGTAATTGGTGTCAGTAACAAGTAACTGACCTTGGAGGCAATATTTCTCTTTGTTCAAGGAATCCCCAGCAACCTCTGGAGGAACCCTAGATTCCACTGAACCCTGATTGAGAATCACTGCCTTAAAGGGTAGAGCTTTGTAGATGAAGATGTTATCATTGACGTTTGATGGTTGCCTATGATATACAATACTAGCAAGGACGGTAACAGGCAAAATCTATCAACGCTTCTTGCTATTCCTAACAAAACAATGGGGTTTAAAAAGGCAAAGTATGTCTTTGATTCTAAAAGGAAAGGTCAAAAAGAGAGAAGTAATTCCCAGTTTTCTTCTTTACACTATTAAATATAAGATGTATTTATGTGAATCAACTGTTTTGAACATAGACATCCATTACCTTATATTTGAATAACCATAGCAACTTTCAGCAAAACCTGATACAGGTTGACAATCGAAAATCCGGCCATCGATAATCCAGATATTTCAGTTTTCCGGCATGAATTTCCAAGCACATTTTCAATACAGAGACTGCAGTACACTGTTTGGCCACTGATGTTTTGCTGGCATTGTTCTGCAGAAACAGCTGTTAGGTCTTGATTGCTACATTGAGATGTCCTTGAACTGTGCCAGATGTCTGCGGGTGCTGCGACGGGAAGGCTGGCCTGTGTTTGGTGAGTAGAAAATAAAATTAATTTTCGGAAACCAGCGCACCTCAGGTCTGGAGGTTGTCAAATTTTTGATTGTCAACCTGTATTTCCTTTAGTTTGATGAGAGATGTAAGATTCAGCATATCTTAAGTTTAAAGGTTTTATTGAAGAAAGTACAGACAGTTCGGACATTACGCCCACACAGGGGCACAGGTCATTGTACATGTTTACATGGATAGTTGGTAGAATTATAGCAACTAAACAAGTTTCATCAAAAAGAATCACTGACACTTGTGCAGAACAAACACATTAATTGAAAGAAGAAAAAAAGAGAGGCGATTTAAGGTGAAATATATATATAGAATTGTCTTGGTATCAAATATGAAACATTTTCTGTAGGAAAAAGCTTAGCAGCTGTCAAGTTCAGGGGATTTATTTAAGGTGTTGTTATATCTGAAAATGAATTTCTTCCTCTTAGTCCCAGTTTAGTGTGGCTGGAGATGATAAAGGAAGGCTGGTGGTCATGCTAGGAAATCATTTGCAATGTCCAAATTATTGTGACATATTCCTTTCCCCATGAAGAACAAAGTAAAGTGACTCTTAACTCTTCCTTTTTCTGTATTACTATTTTATTTGTCTTTGCCCCCTCTCCATGGCACATTTTTCTTCCAGAACTATGGAACATGAGTGATGAGTGATGTCCAAACTAGCCTCAGTACACCTCCAAATTCATAAAGAATGTTCAGAAAAACATGTCAGAAATAAAACACAAATGCATGTGTGTTAGAGAATTTTTTTCTTCATTGCTATGACACTAATGAGTAATGTTTACCGTACTTCTGTCTGATTTGATGTGTGCCGCCTACAATGCATCTATTTATATTATTCTGTTACCTTGTGTGATTAAACACATAGATTTATTTACTTAGAATGTTCATACAATGAAAATGAAATACATATTCCTTATGAAAACAACACTGTTACATTCACGTTTGCATTACATTATGCAGAATAGTCTTTGACTTCACTGAAATTGCTAAACCTGAAACTTACTACTTCGTATAGTACAAATTTGGACAAAACCTATGTTTAGTGGGGGAATGTACAACCTAAATAAAACGTTGGATGGCTATGCACAGCAGAATATAGGAAATCAAATATGTTTGTCTTGTATACAAAAAGCACCTTGAACTCAGAGAAGCAATCATGAGCCATGTGGACCAACTTTTTAGGCAAGTCCACTCTTTTTGTTCTTGTATATTATAAAATAAATCTATTGATCGATCTATTGATCAATCAATTGACAATATGTGCCTGCACAAGTCCAGGGAAAAAAAATTACAATTACACACTTGATTTATACCATGTCAGGTCTATTATTTTGGTCAACTTTAATGGTAGAGGTGAGAATATATTTTTTATAACCCCGATCCTGCTCATGTCAGAAAATTTTAGCCAGCAAATCTGTTATTTTACACAGCCAATGTATTACACAAGTCATGTGTTTATAGCTTGCTCTACATGTTAGGCTGGGAACTGTGATGACTGCTACAGTAAAATCTAATTTTTTTAGTAAAAGAACTTAAATTGTTATGATAACTGTCTTAATCTCTATCTGAGACATCAATCAGCTGCAGCTGTGCAGTGTATAACATTAAACATCCACCCACACATAATTCCTAGTAACTGCTCCGAAAGTCAGAATCAAGTGGGAGATGATCAGTTGATTGCAGATGATGAAAAATGAATTAAAAGTCATTCAGTAGGAAATATAAGGAAGTAAACTTGTTAAAGCAAAAGCTTTAAAAAAAGCAATCATTGCATGAACATCTTGCGTGAATTTTTATGTTTCATGAAAGCTTTAATAAAGGGTCATCTAACTGACAAACTCGTCTTTGTTCCACACAATCAACATGATTTTTTCCAAATGATTATTTAAAACAAAAAATATGTGGTCGGATGGTATTATATAAATATACATAAAATATGCTGACATTATAAAAAAAATGTTAAAATATACCTCTGGGTAGTGTAATGTTGGAAACTTACAGACACTTCTAGAGAGCAAGAAGGTTCATAAAGTGCCCAGTTTCTTTGCAGAACAACCACAAAGTAACAGCCAGAACGAGGGTGTTCTATTAAGAAAATTGTAATTTTCGAGTACCATGAAATTAGATCTATTTTATGAAAGTAAATCAGCTGTGGTTAAGCATATCCATTCATACATCAGTACATTTATCCATCCATTCTATATATTCATCCCAGCCTTTCCATGTCATTTATCCTTCCTGTGTCTATATTCGTCTGTCATTTGCAACCCCTATTTAATGTACAGCTCTGCTTAATATGTTAGCGCTAATTAAATCCTTTTTATTAATAACAATAATAATAATATTATTAATAATAATCATCATTGACATGACAGTGACCTCTATAACGTGCTGCAAAGTATATGACTACTTTATAAATACATGGAAATAATAATAATTATATCCTAATGAACAGCATCCAAATAGGCACCTTGCTGGTGCAGGTGGTGGGCAGGTGTAATGCCATAGTTCCAAATTCCTTTCAGATCACTCTGCATGGTAGCATGTGTCAGGACATAGGGGTGACTACTAGTCTGAAAAGGAGCCAGCTTATCTACCACCCCACTGATTCTCTATAAAGTATCCATAGATACTATATTCCTGGTGCTACAATTAAAGAAACTCCAACACAACCATTCTATTTTGTATTGATAATGAACACTCTTCTAAACAAACCTTGGATAACATTGGCAATTCACCCAAAAAAAAAAATCCTGTTGACCCTTTAAAAGAGTAACAGCCCCAAAGTGCGCACCTTTAAACACCGAGCAGCAATTGCAACTCCCACAGTTCAGTTCTGACAGGCTTCCTAATTCAGATAATAATTTGTTCTTTGTTTCACAGGAATTGGCACTGAATAACAAAGTCTGTTGTATGATTAATATTTTATGATAATAAACGTACTTTCTCAATTCCTTTGTGTATGTTGAAGCTTTTCACTCACTGTAAAATGGATAAATGAAAATTAAAGTGCTAGGGACTTTTTCTCTCAACCTATGACCACCACTTAAAGGTTTTGAGTAATCTCCATAGCTGCAGTGATTGTATCAGGGATTTAATACACAGCTTAAAATACTCAAGACATATACGAGTCCTGTGAATGATCTATAATATATGAAAGTATATCTGCTGTGGTTAAGCATTCATATATCAGTGCATTGATCCATCCATCCTATCCATTCCATCTATTCATTTCATCCTTCCTATGTCATCCATCCTTCCATGATTCCCATCCATCTATTTTATCAATAAGTTCCCTCTAATCCATCCATCTTATCAAATCACCCTAGCATTATCTATGCTATACCAACTATTCCGTCCATCCCAGTGAAAGCATCATCATTTTATTACCTAGGAGGAGGTCTTCTTGCACTGATGTTTGTTATGATACTTATCCATGCATTAGGTCTTAATAATGAAAATTTGTGATATTTTAATTGTATTCAATACAAATTTGGGTACTGAAGCCAATGCCATCCAAGTTTCAATAATTCATGTAATATTGTAATTGTAGTCCTATTGGTGCACTGGTAACAATAGCAGTTTGTTACTTGTTGGTGGATTATGAACTTATGCAATAATCAGGAAGTATACACAGCATGCCACCCAGGGGAAGCCACTAATTTCGCTTCCAACTCCACTGCATGTGCAAGAGTTACACTTGTCCCAGGTGGCTGGCTCTTAATGCAGTACTGCCACATACAGAGCCAAGCAGTAGGCTGCACGGTGCATGTGCCATACAATTTTGTAATGTTTGTTGCTTGCCTCTTACCTCTTTTGTCAGTTAGCACTATATTGGTGATTTTTTTTAGTTTAGGTCCACTTTAAATCCTGTTTATGATACTATTTGCACTAACAGTTAAATTTGCAGGACAAGCTTTTGTGGGTCTACTCACTTTTTTTCCGTCCAAGCAGTAGTGACACAGTTTTAGCCAATTGCTAAAAAATCTGTAAAAATATCAATCTCTGCAAAAAACCCAATGAAAAACAACACAGGGTATTTAAGGTTAGAATGTTAACCTGATAATTGGCAGAGAAGTGGGCTCTGGCATGGGAGTGTAAAGAAAAGAATAAAAGCACAATAATTATCTCAAAAATTATGTCAAACTGAAATATCATTTGTAGTTCAAAGGTTACCTTCAAAGCAGAGGTAAACTTAAATTTTTACCCTACATAAAAGGGTAGACAACCCTTTTATATAACATAAAATTACTTACTTTTTTAGGGTAGGGGAGTTTAAAACCCTTTTTTTTAGAAACCCTTTTTAAAACCCTTCAAAGCGATAAAGACAGA
>NC_092860.1:110974132-111049667 GCF_032062135.1 Pyxicephalus adspersus | reverse complement strand
TTAAAGAAAATAAGTACAAAATTACAACAATACACAGAGATCAAACTGTGTTATAACGTTGTGCAATAGTAAACTTACAACTTCAACAAAATACATGCTAATTGACTTTGTATGTATAATTACATTTTATACTGTACTTTTACAATTTTTTTTTTAACTAAAAGTATTAAAAAAAAAAGAAATAATTCCCTACTAGTATGCAGAGGTTGCCTTTTGTTCCTTTATGGTGTGACTGTGAAGGTTCATTCTTTCCTGCAATTTCTGTACTGCTTGAACCAGAGAATGAGGCAGGGGTAGAACCCAGGAAAGCTTGTCCTAAAAATGTATCTGTTAGTGCAAAAAAAAAAATTAAAGTATCACAAACAGTACTTAAAGCAGACATAAACGCAACATTTTTTCTTTACATAAAAGGGTGAACAACTCTTGTACAACTTTGTTTAATAGAATGAGGTATAACACATTACTGGAAGGGCAGCTGAATGATTCAGTAATATTGAAGTTTCCTTTTCATTGTATGGCACTTGTTGGATTGACGTGGTTTGCATCATCTATTCTTACAAGGTTTTGTTCCCATGAATGAGTTGTTGTAGTCTTAGTTAAGATTTCTACTTATAAAATTGTATCTCAAGTTGCAGTTAGGGGTGTTGAAAAAATGTATTTCAGTGTTTCATCCTCTGTTCTCATGGGTTGCTCTTTGATTATATTTCTTATCCCTTCCAGTGCTGGCTTAAATGTAACTAGTTGTACACATGTTTGTTTTTTACCCTTGAGTTGTAAAAGATTTTTTTTGTTTGTTTTTCAAGCCAGTATTTATGCTTATGTTGATGGTTTGATTGACAAATCCTTTCTTATGGAAGGATTCTGTTAGTACTCTGAGATGCACATTCTTTCTTTTACTTCCTACTCGGTTGGAACATAAGCAGTGTTATTCAGTATCCTGCCTGTGTTTTTGGGATACAAGCTAGAACTGTGGATATAGCTGTATCAGTTGGTGGATTTCATGTACATTTAAGTGTAAAGTTTGTAGTTTATGATGAAAACTTTTGTACCTAGGAAGTTTGCAGATTTATTTGGATAGTCCATTTATAATTTGATCAAGGGGTATTTACCAGTATTAAGGCACCAATGTAATAAAAAACAATGAGTTAAAAGATTTTAGGTTTTCCATTCAGTCTGTCCATATGATCAAAATGCCATCAATATAGTGAGAGCATATATATGTAATATGTGTGTGTGTTTTGTACGCTGTTAAGGAATTTTTCCACTGGCTCTTTCATGAATAGGTTATCATACGAATTATATTTCCTTTTGAGACAAGAGATAAAGGACTGCATTTGAACCTCAGCTTTCTGAATCACTATCAAAAATGACCTCTTACCTCTTACTTCTTTCTCCCCTCCCTTCCCGGAGTTTAAATGTAACCTTCTCACATTTTTTATGCTCTAATTTCTCCCCCACTATCCAAAGAGGAACATTTTGGGACTCAACAGCGTTGCCCCATCAAGAGACAGAGCTATATTTATTATAATAGTAATTATGGGCCTATACCTAAAGCAAACTCAAACTGTATAAAATGTGCATACATTCTGGGTTTTTTTCTTTTTTTCCAGCCATTTTTGTCATTTGACCTTTTTTCCTTTGTGGTAAATTCAGGAAAAGAACTATAAGGTGAATAAGAAGACTCACTGCAATTAAGGAAAAGGTAATCATATTTGTATTTTGTACAATTAAAACCAAGCTGTGAATATGACAGACCTCATGCATCCTGCAATAACACATTCTAGCATTAGTTTTTGCTGTAATTAATTGCTGGTACAAAAGGATGTTTTCATGCAGGTGTGCCTAGGGCAGCATGGTTTCTAATTACAACCTACCTATATTCTCCAACCCGCAGGAATATTCTCCAGGTGCTACAAATTTAGATGTCACTAGTGGGGTTGCAATATGGTGTTGGGTCTCACTATTGAATAATGGAGTTTCCAGCCACAGCAGCCAGCATGGCATGATAGATAAACCTTCTGTAGACCAGCATAACAGCAAAATCCTAAATGTTACCAGTCTCTCCAAATACAGACGCTTTAGGCATAATGTGTTTTTTATTTTGGTAAACATGGGGAATGAATAAACCTCTTCAGCTTTTTGCCTGTGTGCCTGTTGGGATTTCTTTCAGAAATTAGGAAAAATCTACAACAGGGACACATACAGCAGTAAAAATCTTGCAGCGGTTCTCTTTAATTCTTGTTTTTAGTAAAACATGTTTTTTTTGTGGGTTTTTAGTACCCCATCCCAGTTACCAAACAAGAAGTTAGTGTTAACAGCTACCCTTTCTACTTGTTCACAAACGGCTGGGTTTTGTAAAGTATTTCTATAACCCAAACTTTAGGTTTTTACCTTTAGAGAGAATTAGGATAGGGTGGAACCTGTCTGGTTTAATTCTTCTTAGAGCATTCATTACATAGATTTCCCCTTACTTTCTATTCCCCTTTGGTACTTAAAAGAAGGTTAGGAAAAACATTATAGAAGGGAAACTGAAAAATATTAAAAAGGCTGAAAGAGGTCCTTACTTAATGGAAAACATTTTCACCTTTGACTATGTTGCTGTTAGTGAGTTTTCCCTTTTGCTTGCAGTCTTGGGAACTACTAGACAGGAACTGAAGGAATCTTTCCAACAGAGCCTCTGACAGCATTAAAACCTGACAGGAATTCTAACATTTCCCCACTCTATTAAAAAAATGTTTTATAGATTCACTTCAAGATTTTTGTAAAGAATACTTGCACTTACATTATGAATTATGTATTTGCGTTTGTTTTATTCTCCAGGGAGATAATACACTAACTCAGCCTTTCTGAAACTTTACCTCCTAGGGAACCATTGTAAAAAAATATTGTATCCACTGATCAAAGTGGGCCTGAATTACTAAAGCTCTCCAAGGCTGGAGAACATACACTTTCATCCGTGAAGCTTGGTGATCCAGCAATCCTGGAATTGATCTGGTCTAGGATTGAAAAAAAAAAAATGACTTTTAAGAAATCTTTTCCATGTTTGCTGGATCACCCAGCTTTACTGATAAAAGTGTATCCTCTCCAGTCTTGGAGAGCTTTATTAAATCAGGCCCAGTACAATAAAATTATTGATAAGAGCATTTTAAATGGAAGAGTAAAAGATTAGGACATTAATAAAGTATTTGACTCCCAGAGTTGAATATTTTATAACACTCATATGCTCCATAGACCAATAGTGTTAGTTGTCAGTAAAAAGTGTCCCCTTACATTGGTGGTCAGTGAAAAAAAGGCTCCTTATGATAATTGTGATAATTGTAAACATGGCCCCTTATATTGGATGTCAGTGCAAAAAGTCCACCTTATATTGCTAGTCATTATGGATAGGAGATCAATCAATCATTGTTCATCCCTCAAACTCTGGAGGAAACCTGGTTAAGCAAGCTTTGACTAACTGAATTACATGTTGGACAGGCAGGGAACTTTCAAAAATCAAGCTCATGTGCTTTGCCTTCATATCTCTCCATAGCCCTTGTTCCACTTACTTTTCTGACCTGTTAGAAAAATACTGCAATAGCCGCTCTCTTCACTCCTCCAATGACCTACTAATGACTTCCTCACTCATAACCTCGTCACACGCACAGCTTCAAGACTTTTCTAGAGCTGCTCCTACTCTCTGGAATGGTCTTCCTTATCCTTTTACTCTTGCTCCTACTTTCTGGTCCTTTAACCTTCAAAAATGAGTGATTCATTCAAAAATGAGTGATTCATTTTTGTCTTGATTTATATGTCTAAAAGCGGTACATTGTTTTTCACGGAAATGTATTTTAGGGTATAATAATATTATGAGTATAAAAAATGTTAGAAACACAAAATCATGTCAAGATAATAAATTAAAAAAACAATATTTTAAAAAAAAACAATTTTTAAAAATTAAAAAAAAAAACAATGATATACCCATACTATTACATTATACTGTAAAATAAATGTTCATTTATTATACTGTAAAATAAATGTTCATGCATACAAGATGTAATGCTTTCCAACATTCCATATCCCGCCTCCTATTATGTAATACTTTCCCCACCACTTAGATTGTAAGCTGTTTGGGGTAAAGTCCTCTTCTCTTCCTGTGTCACTGTCTGTATCTGTCTGTCATTTGTAACCCCTATTTAATGTACAGCGCTGTGTAATATGTTGGTGCTTTATAAATACTGTTTATTAATTTTATTATTACTAATAATAATGATAAATGAATATAAATGATAAATGAAAATAAATGAATAACATTACCCATCATGGAAATATAACAATATGTGCTGCTTACAGTTTAACACATTGTTAGTCTAGTAATACTACAGTGCCCCATGATAAAAAGATAATAAACTGGATTATTTTACTTGGAGATAAATCCTGTTTAAAGCAGCTGTGATTACAACCTGTTCTACAAGCTGCTTAAAGAAGGTGAGCTGACTACTTGGCCACAGTAGGGAGGCATAGCGGGCATGTCTCTTTTCCAATAAAGCACACTTTCCTGCCTGTTCACAATCTTCTCTATAATGTACACTGAGCTGCCCATGCACAGCTCAGTATAATTATTGACATAGTCTGTCTATTCTGTAATAATAACCTGCCTACTTGCAATTTTGTTTTCATTTAGGTTTGGGTTTGCTTTAGGAAGTGTCTGGACAATAATTATTCCTAGACAATGCACGGTAAATGTATCGTTTTGAAGGTCCTTCTTAGCATATCCAGAATTAACTACTTGTATTGAACTAAACAGGCAATCCATAGAAAGAATCTATATTATCAAAAGATACTGGTGTGACGAGGAGAGAGAGACTACTACTGGAAGTAGATCAGGGAAAATAAGGCTCAACTACATGGCTAACTAGTACAGGAGCACCACACCTCTTTGATCGGAGTTTGTCACATTCTGACTCAGAGCTGCCACAGCACCATTCTCTTTTATGAAGAGGATGGGGGAGGACAAGTGGGCAGCTCCCACTGTGCTCTCCTTCATAGGAGTGAACAGTGGTTTTCTCCGACCGGTCGTTTACCAATTTGCCATGCCGGATTGATGAACAGTTTTGGGGGACTGCTGTACATATGTGAGAGTCTTTGTCTTCCTTTTCATTGTTTTAGTAAATCAACCTATATGTTTTAATGTGTTGCCACAACATGAAATTGGGTTAAAAGTGTACTGTCACGCTTGGGGAGACAGGCCCACTAGGGGGCACTAAGGCTTGTACTGAGGTGGTGTGAGCCCTAAGAAGGGCCAAGGCGCAGAATCAAAGCAGTAACCAGGTCCTCTCCAGAGCCTCTGATGGTGAGAATGTTGCACCGCTAGTTACTGCCAGGGCTTGTGGTTCAGCAGGTGCACTGGAAGGGATCAGTAGCTGATCCAGGGGAGCAGTGAGAGAATGAAGCTGGCAGAGCACCTGGACTTAGGTAGCTTCCTGGGCGTCTAGCCTTTGGGAAAATAGTTAGTTGAGATTTGCTGAGGTCTGGGAGGGTGTATTCATGGTTCGTGCAAACTGTCACGCTCGGGGAGACAGGGCTACTAGGGGGTTCTACGGCTTGCACGGAGGTGGTGTGAGCCCTGAGAAGGGCCAAGGCGCAGAGTCTAAGCAGTAACCAGGTCTTCTCCAGAGCCTCTGATGGTGAGAGTGTTGCGCCGCTGGTTACTGCCAGGTTATTGTTCTTGGGCACACCAAGGTGGGCAATATAAAAAACAGTAACAAAACACAAAGTAGAAGGATAGTCGAGGAAGGCCGGGGTCGAGGCAGGCAGCAAGCAAGAGACGTCAGGTCACACGCCAGGGGTCATTTACAAGGGATCCAGGAGACAGACACCAATTACAGAGGGCCAGTGTGGACACAGGAAACACGGGAGACACTGGAAGCTACAGGTGGCAAAGGTGAGACAGGAGTATCCAGACAGGACAAGAACAGCACAGGGAAGTTGGCTGGGAACCAAGAGACTGGACAACAAGGGGTTAACGCGGGAGCTGGTCAGAGAACAAACTGAATTAGCCAACAGGTGTACAGGAACTAGCTCACCAGAACTAGGGCTTGGCACCAGCGGAGATACGTTTGCCCGAAGCTGATAAAGCTTGCTAGCCCTAGGCTGCCCAGGGTCAGGAGAGAGGCGTCTGTACCTTAATGAGGTAGAGGTAAGTGTGACATGTACAAAGTGTCACAAAGACTTTGTCCTATTCAGTTGTATAATGTTCTATGGTGGTAAGTTAAATGATTTTGTAATGTTTTAAATGAAGGCTGTATTTAAATAAATTATGCCACAATTTACTACAAAATCATTTATTCAACTTTGACCAAGCTACTAAACATTTCTTGAGAATCGTATTGAGGAGCTTTGACCACAGACCCTATAACATAAATTATTTTGCTTCCCTTTTAACTTGCATATACAGAATGTATTTGATTTTGTTGCAGTCAGTTGTTACATATATGTTACACCTATAAAGTTTGCACAAATTACACTAGCTAATTAATTTCTAGAGACTGTGTTACACTGAAACTGGAGCCACAAATAAAATAAATTATTTATTTAGTTGTATACTAGATCTGCACTCTTGTATTTCTTCTGCTAAACACTTTGCTGTCTGTACTCCATTCCCAAATAGGAATAGTTTACTTCTAAAAATCACCCAAAGGCCTACAATTAAACTCTATGTTTTTGGTTTGTTTGTACCTTTTTAAAAATGTGTTTAAAGTGAAATTAAATTAAAGTAAAATGCAATTTAAAAAAAAAATGAAAAACAAACACCAATATAAGGGAGTTTTCATACACAAATATAAATACCACAGTTAGGTTTGCAATGTAATAAACACAGAAATTTGACTTTTGGACAACACAATATCTAATCAATAAAATATTCAATCATTAGGCATAAAGTAGTCAAATACAGTAAATCATTTGTATACGTTTTTAGGTTTTTGTGACTAAAGGGCAGCGCTGTAAGCAGGGCAATTAAAAAATATAATAAAAGGGAAGATACGGAGGAAGTTAGAAGATGAATACATGTGCTATATGATTGAGTGACCCTTTGGTGACCCCTTTGGTCATGGACCCCTGGTTACTCAGTGTACTAACCTGCCAGATGTACTCCCTTAAAACGACATTAAAGTCCTGCCTCTGTTTCTTGGCAAATCAAGATTACCAACAGAATAATATCTCCATGTCAGTTTCTGGGGTCCTCCTTCTGGTCAAACGGTATTCCTCCAAGTCAATCAAAACTAGCTACATAATGGTAATGTATTTGCATGTTACTGCCAGGTTATATCTGAAATTTGGGTCTTCATACTGGCCAAAAAGATAAAGCAGAAAAAGTAAATCCTGAATGATGTTACAGGTTATACCTGAATCAAAATTCCTTCTCATAATTAACCGAGGCTGTCCGTGGTATGGAGAGGGGTCTGATTTTGAATTACTAAGACTTAAGTATGGGTTAACTTTCAGCTTACAGAAAAAAACATATTTATAGTAAACATGTTTTTATTTCAAAGAAAAAGTATAAACTAAGTTGGATAACAGATATTACCGTAATGAGTTATACGATATAACCTTTTGAATCTGCTGGGCTTCTTGTGCCCTTTAGGATATTGCTGAAGTTACATTCTAAAACTTTCTGAACACATACTCTGCACCCCATATGGTAATGGCTTTTTGAAAGGTTGATCAAGTGCTGAGAATTGCATTTTGAATATGAAGCAGGGGTGTGTATTTTCTCAATCCCCAGAACAGAAATACATTGTGATAGTGTGGAGGTTATATTGAGCCTATATTGTATAAAAGGCCCAATCAATGTTGGCCAGATTGTTTTAGGCCTTGGTATACAATATAAATAAAGGTAAAATGGTAAGAATAAACACAGAAGAATATACTTTTGTAGTCAACCTATAATTTAGTAAGTAGTAAAGAAATACTTATAGAATATAACTACTAGTCACAACATTCTAAACAATTTATCTTCCTTAATGCTTTCAGTTACCATTCCTCTATTTCACACCTCTAGCCTAAATCATAACACTTGGTTGTTATGTTTGCAAGAGTACTGCAAATGTACAGCATCAAAATAGCCCGATAATGGTAGGATACTCAGCTAACCTTTACTTACTTGTTTTAGGTTACATATCTACAAAATCTATAGATTTTTTTCACACTTTTTTTATCACATGAAAAACACTGAAAGCTTATTAGTGCTCCCTGGGATAAGATGTGGAGACATTTTGTATCAGGCAGCACTTCCAAAGTGCAAAAAAAAAGGATCTACCCTCCTTCTACCATGTTCCCTTTCTACTCCCCTGTGCATTTATTTCTCAGGATATATCAGTAAGCATGGCCTGGGTTCTGCTAATTGTTAGAATTCTACAAATGGAAGGCAAAAGAAGGGTTAGGGGGTGGAAAGATGAGAGAGACTCAGATAGTGCAGTATGTTTGCAGATAAATCTGTAAATTTATATATATTTAATTCATAATATTCAACAAAAAGAAGGGATTTTTTTTACATTTCGGTGGGTTGCCATATTTGCAGACACAAAAAAATGGTGAGTTTTTGAGTTTTTAAGTCAATAAACAAAAGGATTCTTTAATCACTGCACAGAACAAACTGTTTTGGGGTGCTTTCTATTTATAATTTTTAGAAGACACATACCATTACTAATATTGATCATGATTGGGCACATATCATGCATCCTATCATATTTTCACTGATATATAGGGACACCAGTTTAGTTCTTTCAATAGAAAAGTGCACTGATATTGCTGGAAGCTGCATTCCAATCTAATAGGGCAGAAAATAAATATTGCTAAATACACATGTATAGTAGCTATTAAATTGTTACCATTTAAATAAAGCAACCAAGCAGTATTATGAAAATTTGCATTGAAAAGTTGCCAGGATGCATATTATTCGATGGTGCCGATAAATACATGTGATGATATTTAGTTTCAATCATGTGTTAATAAATTATACAAAAGAAAAAGGAATAAATAGTGTTTACATTTCATTTGTTTCCCTTGCTGTCTTTATATTCCGATGATCTTGGTTTATTGATTAGCTGAATATTTATTTTCAATATACTTCACACATCCTTGGTGCATATTTTTACAAGCCAAGAGAACTGATAAAGAGAGACTTTACTAAAAACTGGAGACATTATCTTGGGTTCCTGGAACTTTCAGGGCAGGCAGAATCTCATTTGCTTTCATGAAATATGCAATGTTACCTGCCTTGTCTGAATTACTGTGCATAGGTGATATGTGGATTAACTTCAGGAGTCTTCATTAGTCACTAAACATTGTTGCTATTGAAAATGGTCCCCCTCAAACTAAAGGGCATTAAAATATTTTTTCCTTTATTATACTTAAAAACCAATATGAAGAAAGAAGGATTTTTTTCCTGAAGCAGCTATAAAAAAGGACACAGCTGAATGAGGACTCAGAGAGCATGCAATACTGAGGCAGTCACTCCTGAGAATGTAGTCCCGGAGCTAGGTGTACAGGTGACCTTTTCTTTTTATATCTTTATTCATCGGAGGTGCAATTGAGGCAACAATTTCCTTTTCATGTTTCTAAACTGTAGATTGTGAATATTTGAAGCCTTTGGAGAGACACAATAAATTGGATAATGACAATTTAACAGCCATACAATTTATTCATCATGGGAACAAATGGTTTGCTACAGAATGATAGTGTATTCCTATATCATTTAATTTTCTTTGAGATTTAAGTGAAATTTGTCATTTAACATACTTTTCATTTTATTTAAACTGCAAGACAATTCCCTTAGATGAGTTTCAATTTGAGTTCAAGTTATTTTATACTTTTTGTAGTGTCTGCTCTTGAACTTGAATGCTTTTTATTATGTTGTAAATTTTTATGAGATTTTGCTAAACTCTCAGATATTCGCTTTTGATATATGCCCTTTATTTTATTCATGTTTTACAGATCAATGTCAGTGCTGTTTTGGCAAACCTTACATTACCCAATAGGGTTAGCATGTTGTACAGTTTTCTCTCATACGAGCACACCTTTTCAGTCCTGTTTTAGGCAGTATTGTGAGCAGTAGTTGGGTAGAAACAAGGGTAATAGAAGCAGCAGATTTTACAGGAGTTGTTGGGGCCATGGCCTTGGAGGACCTTCTTCTTCCAGTTTGTTCCTCTTTCCAATTACAGTATATATGGAAACATCATATTGTGTTAATCAGTTAGAGAGACATTTGTTCCCAGTAGTTATTATCATCTGCATCATTATTTGTGTGTATAGTTAGTAGTAAGAATAGGACATAACATAGATCTGGTATGCATCGTGGTATGATAGCCAGAGATTTGTTTAATGCCTGCAAAGATGTAACTATATTTACTTGTCCTTTAGAAATGTTTGGTTATGGCCATCCAATGCTTGGAGTGTTCATCTACATCTTAGACATGGACTACTAGAGACTTTTATCTCAGCTGCTGCTAATTTGTGGTAATACAAATTGACTGATCTGTATGTTTTCAAGTTGAAATTACCTTTTAATATAAATGTTCATGGTTTTGTTAATATTTTTGCTTTGCACATTTTTTTTACCAAATTCAATTTCTATGTTAGCACAGGATTAAAATGTTTCAAAGTCTGCAATACCTATAAGTCAAGTACAGACTGCATTGTTTAAGTTGCTGCATGTACTATGGGTTCCTTCAGGGAATGTGCAGTATATACTGGGCTCATGGTCAAAAATTAGTTTTACAGTAGTGTATAGTAATTGGTAAGGGCAGAATTGGTCATCAGTCCATTTTCTCAATTATTATTATGGTCATTTTAATAGTGACATAACAATACTGCTGCCCAATTCAATAATGAAAGATGACACATCCAACTGCCAACCTGGCATAGTAATTATACTGGAGCTGTGACTCCTCAAGTTCCAAGGGATGCCTTGGGGTATTTCACTACAGCTGGAGCTTGGCCAGCAGCTTGACAATTTGGCTTCTTTTGTAAATGGTCAGCAAATTACACACTAAAATAAAATGGAAGTCTTTCTGGTACAAAAGAGGTTTCTACAGGCATTTGTGTGGCATATTGATGCATAGAAATTGCATTGACCATTAGACTAGACATAGTATGATAGGAGCCATTAGCCAGAGCTAGTTGTTTAGGTAAAATATTTGCAGTCCTTCCCTTGTGACCACAGGTTTGTATTGATCCATTTATAGGCACACCTCAATTTCAGCAATGTCACATGTCAGATGGTTCTCCCCCAACATGAACTGTCGTGCTCATCTCGGCTGAAAATCTGATAGAATTATACCAACGTCAGTCATGCTATAGGAGTAGAATTTTCTCGAATAAAATGGTATTACCTCTGATCTACGATCTATAACATGGTATTAGCTTTTACCTGATAATTCTAATTTTCTTGGAAATTGTTTACTAATATAAATCTATTGGTGCCTAAAATTGTCAGGACAGATTATTAACTCAAATAATCAGTCACAAATGGTAGCTACCGGCTTTAAGGTTGGCAAATCTATGAGATTCCGGTCAGAAGATCGTTAGCTATGAGAAACTTCTGTTCTGTAGACAACCATCTAATATCAACAAACTCTTCTGTAAAAATCTTCCAGGTTTTTTTTATGTATGATATTTGTTGCTCATGTATATTTATGAATTAGAAAGTGTCATATTTACAACAAAACAAAAAAAGACACCTGAAAACGGTCTCTCAAATGTTAAAATGGTACAAGATCTCCTAAGCTTACAAAATACAGTGTGTACTACAATAAAATGTGTTTGTTGTACCTTCTGCTTACCTTGTGGCAAGGAGGGGAGATTTGCCTAAATCTGTTGTTTGACTTACTGTTTAAATGGAAAGGAAGAGAAAAAGTGGGGGAGTAAGTACCCCTTGTACATTGGCAACTCGTGTATTCTGTGGTTCATGGCACTAGTGTGGCAACATGGAAGGCAGCATTAGCAACATTCTGTCCTGATAGTAACATGGCATGACTACATTATATTCCATAAGCCAAGCTCAATGACAAGCTAATAGATACTATACCAGGAAAAGGTAGGAAGAATAGAACAAATTGCCTAGACATAAAATTAATGTAAAAAGAGCTTGAAGACAGCAAATCCATTAATATCTTCTTCTATAAGGTAAAACTGGGAAATACAGGAAACAGTTATGCAGAGATGTAAAATAAACATTAAAAACCAAATATATCGGAGGGAACTTCAGGTATCCTGAACTTATTTCTAAATGTTATCAAAAGCTTTTAGCTAACAAATATTGAATGCTAATGTATACACAAATACGGAAGCCCATTGCAACACTTATTCTTTTTGAATGTCTCTTATTAACTTGAAAATACACATGAAACACAAGTGAGTATTCACAGATGGATTATTCATGTTTGCAAATGGATGAAAATAATTGCTACGGTGGTCCTTAAATTGTACCATTAATTGCTGCCTTGCTCAATGGCTGCTCTCCTCCCTCATAAGTTCTCCTTTGAGAAACCAAATAATTAATTTTTTGCTAGCCATGCTTAAGAGTTGATTTTAATTAAAGCAGAAAATAATTGATAATAGTGAATTCTACTGAGGAAATGCCTTACTGCTCTTACTACTGCTCTTTCCTAATTGTGTATGTTAAATAAAATATGATTTTATGAAAGTAACTTTTATAATTTTTTTATAATTATTATAATTTAAATTAAAGCAATTATAACCTATTGTCTATTTAATTGTAGTATTTATGAAAATTGTAGGACTGTAGGAGATGTGTTGCTTCATGTTACATTACTTTTATTAAAGTCATAAAAAAATCATTTCCCAAATCGTATATTTTAGGTCCTAATGATACATTAATTCTTCTTGTATTTTAGAAATAAGTGTTCAATTAGTCCCCATAAATACCTTAAATCCTTTTCAGAAATTTGCACATCTGCAATGCTTGTGGCTACAATTCACCTTGTGCTCGAAATGTTTTCATTTGTAGCCACCCCATTGTCCTGTGGAGAGTCAGAACTACAAGTTTACATCCACATCCATATTATACATAGTAAGGAATCAAGGGACATACAGTTAGGTCCATAAATATCTGGACAGAGACAAGTTTTTTCTATTTTTGGTTCTGTACATTACCACAAAAACTTTAAATGAAACAACTCAAGATGCAGTTAAACTGCAGACTTTCTGCTTTAATTCAGTGGCATTATGCACACACCAGAAATGATACACATGATACACATTGTTTCATTTAAAATTAATTGTGGTATTGTACAGAACAAAGATTAGAAAAAAAGTTGTCTCTGTCCAAATATTTATGGACCTAACTTTAGTTTTCTAATAGGTAAGAAGCTAATATAGGAAGCAGATCCTTTACACAGATTAAATGCACTTTTCCAAAGTAAGATCACATTTAAAAATGTATATGTTACTCATATATGGTTGTGTGCCTGTTGCTGTTTATTAAATATTTAAAAATTGAGCACTGTGACTTTAGATCTCATTTAAATATATATTATGCGTGAGCAGAAAGATATATTTGCAGACTTGTAGCTTTATGTTCAGCTCTGAAACATGAAGAACGTCTGGCAATCACCTCAATGGTGGAACATACAAAGTGTTAGTAATGCATAAACTTGAATGATCATACATCCAGGCATACTGTCTCCCTCTAAAGTGCTTTGCAGCATGTGTACCTGTGCTGGTGTGTGCATAATGCCACTGTTACACATAAGGTTCAACAGGTTTATTAAAAGTTCAACTAGAAAATGACAGGCACATTTTAAGTAAGTATTTTATTGATGCCTATGTCCCCGAGATACGTCTTTCTATCTCAATTGCATCAAGTAAAGAGATTTACTTAAAGGGGAAGTAAACCCCCCAAAACATTACTCTTACTTTTAATCCCACAGATCAGTCTATTCATCTGGAGGTTTCTTTCATCGGGTCCCATGTCATGCCAGTGTCTGTCTACAGCGTGGCGCAGAGGGTGTTCCAGGCGCTGATATATTCTTCTCCTTTCTTTTGCATTTTTCTTCCTACGTCACTCGATCTTGCACTGCGCAGGCATGAGATTGGGTGACGCAGACTAGGAAAATACTTTTCACTGCGCATGCCTGAGATTGTCAATTTTTTTCCCTATTGATGACAGGGCTCTTTCTGTGTATAGCAGATACGCAGAAGGAGCAACCAAGAGCCTCCCGGGATGCGTGACATAGGTATCCTGGTCTAGCTCTTAATGTAAAGTAAAAATGTACATTTACGCTTTAGGTACGCTTTAAGTAAAGATTTCCCACTCTATCTTTTCTTACTCTATCTAAAACGAACAAAACACAGGACTCTCTAAAGCCAAAACATTTTTTCATTTTGGATCGAGTAGTGTTGCTAATGAAGAGTTTTTTTGCTAATTGTGTCTCATTGGGGGGACTTCTTTTACACCCTCCCAAGTAGACCTGACAAGAAATTATAGGATATCTTTTAAGTGTGAAGGAAATCCACTCTTTGACAGTCACAGAAACAAATGTTCCCACTGGAGGTAAAAAAATGTTTTGTTCTGTGGGCAACTCATATTTTTTATTTTACCCTTACTTCTAATCCTGGTAATTTAGGTGATCAGGGCAAGGAGAGAGAGTGAATCTCTATTGACTAACTCCTAGTCTTGGACAATATTGTTTTGCATTCCATGGTGATTGGATTAGAGTGTTTGTGCTGTGTAGAATAAACTATTGGGGTATATTCCAATAGCAAAAAAAAAACAAAAAACAGAAGAGGTTTTATCCCCGCATCACTGTACCCAATTCTAGAATAAATGTTTTGCCTTTAGTTATAGTTTAAATGTAAAGTACATTACATTTTCACTGTGTATATTATTCTTATAATTGAGATGATTGTTTTTCTCTTTTAATGTATTACATGTTATTGATCTTTGTACTGAAAATTATTTTTTATACCACGTTAGACATATTTTACAAACCTAAATCATAAAGATCCGTATTTTTTTTTTAAAAAATAATTTCTGGATTTAATATAGAGGTCCTTATGTACAGTTTTATGATGAATTAAACCTATTGCATATTTATTTTTTATTGTGTTAGGGTTAATATATTTATCTATTAATGCTGTTGATAGCCAGCTTACTGTTGTGACATATTGGCCCTGATTCATTAAAGCTCTCCAAGGCAGTGAAGCTGGGTGATCCAACAAACCTGGGATGGATCTGGTCCATGATTCAAAGCATTTGCTAGCAAATAGCAAATGCCATTGAAGAAATCAATTCCAGGTTTGCTTGATCACCTAACTTCACTGGTGAAAGTGTATTCTCTCCAGCCTTGGATAGCTTTAATAAATCAGGCCCATTGCATCTCCGTACATTGCTAGTTGTATGTTTATATGTGCTGGTGCTTTTTATTTGTTTAGTCCAGGGGTCGGCAGCCTGCGGCTCGCGAGCCACATGCGGCTCTTTGGATGTGAAGCTGCGGCTCTTTAGTTCAGTCCGTCGGAAGCTATTCTATCTCTCAGCCACTATCTATCTCCCAGCCTGGCTTTTCACTGCACCCCTGCCCCGTGACACGCGTCCTCACTGTCTTCAGTCCGTCGGAAGCTCTCGAGTCACGGGGGAGGGGTGCAGTGAAAAGCCAGGCTGAGAGATAGATAGTGGCTGAGAGATAGAATCGGTGCCTAAAGGTATCTATATTTCTACAATAAAATACAAAAGTGGGCAGTTTAGCAACAATGCATGGAAAATCAAAATGTTTGTACCTGTTTCACCATTACAGAATTCTGAGGAAAATGAAATGTCCTCTAATGTTATCCAAACTTTCTAAAACCATGCAAAGCCATCGCTCCCATTGAATTTGTTTGCTCAATTGTTTGTTATTGAAGTACAAGTTAGTGTTGTAAGTAAATGTTTAATTGTTTTAATTTTTTACTTAAATAATAAGTAATTATCTAATAATGCCATATATATTTTCTAATTTGTTGTGAAAAACACTACTTATATATGACTAAATAGATATTTTTTTCTTATGAATAAATAGATACGTTTTTTTTATCAAAAAACTTTATTTATGCGAGTACTATTTATTGTTGGCAAGAAAAAATTTTGTGGCTCTTTAAAAACTTTGAAATTTTGTAAATTGTAATTTTTGACTCTTCCGACTCAAAAGGTTGCAGACCCCTGGTTTAGTCCATTCTTTCACCTTATCCTTGAACTTTTATCACTCTCAGAAATTGTGTGCGTATTACATGTTACCTAACTGTGACCTCCGTGAATTTGTATATTATATGTGAACAAGTCAGTTTAGTACATGTAAGCACTAAGTAATTGATGTCTTTGCCCTCTGATATAAAATCAAGAATGCTTTATATTGGAATTGACATTGCAAAAAGATGACTTCATAGAGCAGATGCAGATGTAATACAGCAAACAGGAAAACTGGGATGGATATGTATTTCCCTTGAAACATTTTGCTATCCTTAGGAAATCTGGTGGTATTAATGCCTTTGTATTTATAGTATATAGCACCAACATACAATGCTGCAATGCATTTTCAAAGTCTATAGTCATGTCCTTAACCATTCCTAAAAGAGGTTCACAATCTAATATCCACATGGTATTAACGCAGCCTACAGGTAATTTTTTTGTGTAAGCCATTAAACATAACTGAATGTTTTTGGGACATGGGAGAAGAGACGCTACCATGGAATCTGTAATAAAGTATAGTTCTGTTAGGGATTGGTGATATTTAAAAGACATCTTAATGGAGTTTTGGTCAATTTTTGCCAAGATTTTTTTAAAGTTGACAAATATTATATATATATTTTTTTATTCTAATTGTCTACTGCATGAACTACATTCTTTTTGTACCTTGACAAACAGATACTCAAAAAATTGTTGTGTCTGGTGTTTATCTAACAACTATTTGTATACACAGCTTTAGTAACAAGAGCAGTAAGAACTTGAACAGGTTAAACGTGGCACATTAAAATACCAACAACATTGAAAGTTTATTTTTTTTTTTACCTAGCACCTGAATATTATTTTTATTGAATACTAAATTATAGGGTTGATGCTTGCTTTAAACCAGAGACTATCTCTAGTATGTAATTAGTACAGTGCATAACCTGTGTGCTACCTGCAGTTCATTAATTAAGATGATGATGTCATTTACAGAAGCTTTCCTAGTGAGCTTTTCATACTCAATCTTAACAGTAGTCCAGCGCGTGATAATGAAAAACTAATTAGCAACATATCTCTCACCCTTTTCTATGTCCTAAAATGTGAAATGTTAGATCAAATAGATAAAAAAATAAAGGATCAGTAATATTAGTCAGCTTTATAACTACAGCTTTCAATTCTACTAATGCAGGGCAGATTCAGTGCTAGGCTGCTTAAAATAGAGGGGGCAGTTTAACCCTATACCCCTACCCCTGCTTTTTTATGGGCTCACAGAGTGTCTTTTTTAGACACTAAAATGACTGCCTGCGGCCCAGGACTTCCCTGGCTTGCAGGGACAATACAATAGGTATCACCACTGGGGAGAAGCATTTTTCTAGGCAAACATTGGCTTCATAGTGGGTGTAGTGCTCTTGCACTTGCTGAGCCACTGCTGTACACTGTACGTTGCGGGGTTGTCTGACAGAGGCATATTAATATTACATAATTATAATAAATATGACTGCCTTTGCAAGGGTAATGTTAAATGTACTGCATGCATTTATATTTATTTATTATGAAGTGGAATATATGGATATGCTATGCTACAATCATAAACACAAATAAATAGCTACATGTTCATATCAATAATAATTATATATGGCCACAGCAAGAGCTTTTTTAAACTATAATGTACATTTTGACATGCATTATAAAGTAAACCAGTGCAATGCATGATAATGATGATGATTTAAAACTTATGGCATGATGGCAGACATCTACAGTGGAACATCATCATAACATTGTGTGACAGACTTAAATATGTTTAGTGTATTGTGCTGGCAAAAAAAATTACCTATTTCTAGCACTGTCAGTTTGGTATTAATTGTGCTGCTGTGGACATCCTCCTGATTGTGTCAGTATGCTACTGATTCTGTATCTGGAGGCGTTGTCCCGATATTATATTCCAACAACAAAGAATAAGATGGCTTGCATTTTGTGGTGAATATGAAAATAAATTTTTGCTATTGCAAAGATTTATACCGGTCTGTGAGTAAAAAAAAAAAAAAAAATGTATAATCAGTATTTTATGTTACATACATTGACTATTTCACCTTTTTGATACATACTGTATGGTTAAAGGTTTGTGGTCAGGCGATAATTACAACTTATACAAGCTTACATCTAGCATTTCAGAACTATTACAATTACAGAGTTTGCTGGATAAAACAACCTCTTCTCTTTGGGAAATGCTTCCACAAGATATTGTAGTGTGTCTGTAGGAATATGGCCATTGAGCCAAATGGGCATTTGTGATGTTGGACTAGAAGCCTTAACACAATAGGGGGGCTCCAGGTAATCCCAAAGATGTTAAGTTGAGTCAGGGCTTTGTAGTAGTGTTTCTTCACACTAAATTTGTCAAAAAAATGTAAATTGGGCTTAATGTACAGGGGCACATACATGTTAGAACTAAATATTTGTGATAAAGCAACGCTTTAGGTGATGTCCCTTCTGGAATATACGTTCTTTCCAGCCTCATTGGTCCGTGAAACAAACTCCGTTAAAGTTGCTGAGCAGCACGTGCAGAGTTGGTTTCTAGCATACCTTGCATGCCCAGCTTCCCCTACAACTGTCAGGAATGAATGAACTCCCCCGCACCTAAGCAGAAGTTGTCAACCCACTCGGCCAATCTAGAATACCAACTAGGAAGAGAAAAGGGAAGAAAATGGTGGTTCCTTGCAACGGAATATGGACATGTATATGTAGGGTATAACTTGGTTTAGTTCCACTTTAAATGCTTTTAACATGCTGCAGCATAAACTGTACCCCTTATTGTAAACACCTGAACTTGACCATTTGTAGAGATAATAGTTATATCCTACAGGTATGGCGGACAGCATGTTCACCCCATTTCTGTGTTGATCAGCTAGAAAAAATCCATAAAAGATGTTGGTCACCATAAATATTTAAAGTGGCAATTTGCCTGAAAATGTTTATTCTTTATAGTTATAATGTGGTTATCTGTTTTCCAATCTTTTTTTATAAATAAGAATCTTACTGAAGTTCACTAATCCTTGGAGGGGTAGATTCGTTTCAATATTTGGGGTTGTTAACCTAGTGGCAGTGAAAAGGTTTTCTAGTTATAAAAACAGATAATCTAGGTGGATTGAAGAAAATAACTTGGTCAGCAACAACTGCTTCTGTAATATCTGATATCATATAACAGAAAGGTTTCAGGATAGGATATCTCTTGAAAAAAGTATCATATTACCAACCTACATTGCACAAATGTAACACAAAAAGTTGAAGATGTTATGATGTTTTTTTATTTCAGAGGTTCAGTCCAGCAGTTAGATGAGTCCCCATCTCTATTCTATTGTTTTCATATTATACTTTATAGACCACTGATTATTCAGACATTTAAAGAGCGAGAAAGTGATAATTAGGACAAAAGTGTGAAAATTACAAGTGAAAATGTGTGAAAACCATACTTTGGAAGGTGTGAAAATTAAACAGTGACTAATAAAAAAAATAATGAAAAGTTATTACAATATATGCAGTTACCATTAAGAAATGCAATTTTACACAACATTCTAATTCCCCATATTAAAAAATACCAAGCAATTCTGCTATTCCTTTCTTAAAGGGAACTAAACTAAATAATAAAAAAAAAATCACACTTACCAATAAATTCTATAGATCCCTCAATTGCGCTAGACCTTTCCTCGATTTGGTCCTGTGCCAGGACAAAGAAGAAATCCAGGACAGTGCTGCCATCTTTGGCCTTCTTTTTCCTTCTGGGTACGTAACCCGATCTCGCACTGCGCAGGTGGGACATCAGGTGACGTAGCATGCTGTAAAAAAGAAACAAAATGTGCCAAACTCACTGCGAATGTGTGAGATTAACATCATTTTCCCCTCAGTGAAGGAAAATGCCCCTTCAGCAAGATCGGGCATGTGCAGAAGGATGCCTGACATAGGTATCCCAGGACACTTTGTGCTCCCATTCACCGCGGTGAATAAGACAGAAAGGGGAGGTGAAGTTAAAAACAGAACAATATTTTTACTTTATATAAAAGGGTTGTCTACCCTTTTATTTAAAGTAAAAATTTGAGTTTAGGTCTGCTTAAAGTTAGGTTTATCATATTTTTATGCCCTTTTCTATTTTTCAAAGTAGGTAGGGGGATCAGTAAAATCCATCACAATATTCAGTCACCATCTTAGCCAACATCTTGAGTCATCAATGTATGACACAATACCCAGCAAATATGTCTGTTTTTTTTCCTTTTACTGGGTCTTGCATTTTCTACATAAACTTGCAAGATGTCCAGTAGAGAAACATGTAAATCAAAGTCAAATGCAAGACAATATCAGGTTAAAAAATTGCCATGTCTATGGTAAAATTTTGATTTGAAGGCAAACCAACTTTGGCCAAGGGTTAGCAGCAATCTACAGAAAACAAACTAAACTTTTTAGCCCTCAAAATGCCATTGGACTTTTATCTTGGGTCACACCAGTAAATGGTACCATGTCCTCATGTAAAGTGTGTAAATAAACCCTTACCCTTGGGGGCACAGTTATTTAAAAGTTTGATACACACTTTACATGAGGACATGTGCAATTTACTGGAGGTGCAATTTACTGGTGTGACCCAATATACTGGTGGCCAACTACAATGCATTTAGGAGCAAGTTTCCCATCATAACCATCTCAAAAGTACAAAATTATTTAATCTGTCAAAGGGAAAAAAGTTAGACTGAGACCAATATTTTTTTATTTTTTCCCTTTAAATGAAGGTTTGAAAAAAAACACACCATAGATGTTTTTTTTTATCACATTACTTTTATTTTCATACTTTGGTTTATATTTAAGTATATATGGTGCATATGTGATGTGGATCTGACCATTTTGACCTATTTGTTACAAGCTCTAAATAATTTCTGACCATTTTCTGAATACTATTAAGGGGCCAAGAAGCAACAGAGAGGTATTTTTTATTGACTCTGATGTTTATTAGGAAGATGTCAGATACATTTAACATTTGGAATGTCAAGTGCCTGCACAGACTATTAACCTTTGCAAAAATTCAGGCTTCCTGTTCTGCCAAAAAATACAGTAAATCCTCCAGTGTAAAATTTGTATGGTTATATTTCATAAAGTGCCAGGGTTTATTATAGTTAAATAATACAGTTAGGGAAGGCAATAAGACACTTAAATGTTAATGATTAGCAATGGGAAGACTCTCTCATAAGCAGATCCCCCTTAGTGAATGAAATCTTGCCTGCCCTTTTTAGGACCATGAAAAAGGAATGTTTAGATCCAGCACTAATTTACTTACAAATCTCATGCTGGTTTGAAGAGTAGATTTTTATCACAGTTTTAATGATTATGAGCCAGTAGACATGTATAGTGCAAAGCCTTGTCTTTAAAATCTATTTTTAAAGAAGATAACATCTAAAGATAATACAGATACTATAAAACAACATTTCTTGATCTTTTTAACATGGAGGAACCATTGAAATATCTTACAGTTTGTAGGGAACCCTACTATAATTACAATATACACAGTTCACCATACCTTAGTGTGGCAGTCATTGGGTAGAATGACTATTACATTTCTGGCCAGTAGGAAGAATGCCACCCTTCAGAAGGACAAAAAGATCATTGGTGTCACTTAAAATTACTTGAAAGGCACAAACTGCTTGTGGCTCAAGGAACCCATAGCAACCTCTGAAGGAACCATAGGGTTCAATGCAAGCCTGGTTGATAAACAGTGGTCTAAAGAGTCTTTATATAATAATAAAATGAAATAACCATGAGGCTTATGGTCCTTGAAAATTGATATTAGGGTCGATACTCACTCTGCGTATGAAAAATAAACCAGTTGAAGATCCAAGAAAAACCTTTAGCATCACATTAGTGAACTGGTTCATGAATCAGCTTGTCTGGTGATGCTTTCTTGTAACTTTGAGATTATCATAGATCAACCCAATTTGCAGTCCAAATTCAAAGCATCTAAATTTAAATAGATTAAAGATGTATGCATCAATATTGTCTATGGTCCCCCAGCAGCTGATTTCCTTTCTTTTAGTAACTTACCCTACCCGTACACTGTGGGCCTGATTAATCAAATCTCACAAAGACTGGAGAAGATAGACTATCATGGGTGAATCATTGTTTCAGGTTTACAGGATCACCAAGGTTCTTCTATGATAGTTTATCTTCTCCAGTATTGAAGAGTTTCAATAAATCAGGCCCAATGTTTCTGTGTGGGGGTGACTATATTGGTACAGAGGGAAAAACTGACACAGTAATGGCATCAACAAATCTCACTCCAGATGTTCTTACACTAGCAGTCAGAGGTAGGGGTGCCTTCCTATAGAAGATGTAATATACCTTCACATACAAGGAAGTTAATTCCTTTTTTTTTAAACAAAGGGTAGCAGACTGTTGATTATGTATAACTAGTATTTCCAAATGTTCCTTATACCAGCAAGTCTTCACTTTCTGAGTTCAGATTCAGTTTAAAAATTGTGACTCATACAAGAAGAGTAGTTGGAGAGTAATAATGTAGTTTTCATGCAGGCATCCCTGTAGTGCACCAGTTCACCCAACTCTTCTTTGTGTATAATCTGGTGATTCTGGATTGCAGCTGCAGAGAACGTTGAAACACACTTCCTGTCTGTCACACACAAAAAGTCTTTTGAAAGGAAAATGCCAGTACTGAGAACTTTTCCACTGCCACAAAATCAGAATCATACTTGTCTTGAAAATTGTATAGTAATTGACGTAGGAAGCAGAAAGAGAGAGATCCATTCCAGGTTTGCGGGATCACCCAGCTTCACTGATGAAAAAGTATCCTCTCTTGCCTTGTAGAGCTTTAATTAATCAGGCTCAATGTGTCACAAGTTTTATTCATGAGTATAGAATTATTGTCGTGCCTTCCTTTTGGACTCATCCTTACACATACCTTGAAAAGTATGAGATGGCCCAGCCTACTGATATGTTATCATCATATATTTTAAAACCTGCTGTAATGTTTCTTTCTATTGTAACTTTGCAAGATTAGTCATCGAGTCATTTATTCAGTGTAAACTACGCAACAATGTTATTCTATATTTGGACCCTTTCTTGCAATCTATAAAGAAGTAAAGGCAAGAAACTGTGAGAAATGTGAGATGGGCGATAATAGTGAAAACCCAGTCTGCATCTTGTCTAATTAAAAAAATACAACACAAATGTTACAGATGAACGACTGCACCTGTTAAACGATTTCAGTATAAGTACCAGAACAGCTGTAAATGGCTCTACAAATCTGATGTACCTGTGCTGTCTGGGAACATGCTGAATTCAAGAGGTTTGTGTACTTTACAGAGATAATTGCAGCATTAACTGTTGTGTTTATTGTTGTTGTTGAAGATCTGAACTGAATTTATGTGAAATGAATAGAACATACCAGGCTTCCACTGCAATCAATACATTTGTATTTATAGATATGTTTTTCAGCAAACAGATTAAAGCTGCCTTATTTAAATGTGGTGTATATAGCCACAAGTTATTTGGCATGCTTCATATACATGTGGTGATAACCGCTACCACTTGTGCAAGGACAATCTCCATGTTTCACAAAGTTTTTAAGTGTTCTGCCAAATATAAGGAACAACCTGCATTGAACTGCAAAACTCTTGTCTCTGGTCAACTGAGTAACAAGAAATAGTTATTTAGGGAATAGGTAACACTGCCCTCTTTTTAAAAAAAATGTTGGACTCATCACAGCCATATTGTCAGTGCATGTAAAACTGAGAAGAGCTTTTGTACCTGGCATTTGTTCAACAAAATCCTATTATACAATATATATATATATATATATATTTATTATATTTCTTTTGAACAGATAGCATGTATGATAAAATAAGAAAATACAATAGTTGATGAGAAAAAAATGTGTTTTTCTGTTGCTAGTAAAGAAAATCTCCATGCAAATCCTAATCTAGGGTCAGGGCACTAATTACACACATCTACAAAGGTTGCCTAAGTTTCCTTTCATGTCCCAAAAACATACTTGTTGGTTACTTAAAATTAATGGCACGCCAGCTAGAAACAACAGTTGGAAGTTGCAGGGCCAGAGGCAAGACTGAGATAGTGGGCCTGATTTATTAAAGCTCTCCAAGGCTGGAGAGAATACACTTTCACCAGTGAAGCTAGGTGATCAAGCAAACCTGGAATGGATTTCTTCAATGTCATTTGCTATTTGCTAGCAAATGCTTTGAATTCTGTACCAGATCCATCCCAGGTTTGTTGGATCACCCAGCTTCACTGGTGAAAGTGTATTCTCTCCAGCCTTGGAGAGCTTTAATGAATCAGGGCCAGTGTCTTGACCAGGAAGTGATAAGAAGCAAACCACCCAGGCCTATCATATTCACAAAGTTTATAGAGGAGATATTAGCAGCAGGTCAAACATGAAGTTGACAGATGGCAGAACAGCTGTAGATCAGAAAAGAAGCCAGGTCAGCAACATGTAGGCAGGGACAAGCTGTGGGCAGAAGAAAAGTCAGGTCAACAACAGGTAACTAGGAATAAGCCATGACCATGGGAAAAGCCAGATCAGCATTGGGTAAGCAGGAATAGGTTTGGTGAAATGTTTACAGGATAAAGAGCTAAACATTTTTCAGTACTTTACTGTCCAAGTTTTGGACCTCAATAGGGCTTCTTTTGCCTAATCCGGAATTGACCATGTAGGCCCATGGCAGGGGCGGACATAGGAAGGTGATAAGTGTGTTGCTGCCCTGACCCTCCTCATCCAACAGGGGCCCCAAGTCAGTTCGGCGAGCGAGGGTCCAAAGTCAGTTCTACACAGGGGTCCACTGTTGGCTATGTTCACCTCTGGTCCATGGGGATGATTTTTACAATGTGACAAGTGTATGCCTGTACGTATGCGCATTTTTGCGCATATGGCTGCAGTCCTGGGCCGATAGTTTTTTGCACGATTTTCCGCATGAGCACAAAGATATAAAATGGCAATATCCTCACATCTAACAACTATTTTTGTATCTAAATCCAAAAACAATCATTTAGTATAATGTAGCTTACCAGTTCTTAGATTATATGGCTGAATTCATTTTCTGGCTTTTTTCTCTTTATTTTTACCTAGTGATCCTACCAATAATACATTTTCTGCCTTATTGATCAGCTTAGTGTGCGATCCCCAGCACTAGAGGTTAAATGGGGACAAGTCTCCCCATTCAAAAACTCTAGTGCTCTCTGATTGGCTGAGGAAAGCTTTCAACTCCACTGTCAGGGATCGCACACAGGATTCCCAGGGCTGCATGAAACAATGCAGCCCTGGGAAACCACTGCGATCCCGGGGCACTAGAGGTTAATTACTCTCTAGTGCCCGGGGATAACAAACAGGAGGATTCCCAGGGCTGCATGAACAAATGCAGCCCTGAGAATCCACTGCGATCCCGGGGCACTAGAAGGTAAATAAGCTCCAGTGCCCGGGGATCGCAGTGGAACTGCAGATTAACTCTCAATGGAGTTTCTTCATTGAGAGTTCATCTGCAGTTCAGTTCCCATGGTCACCAGGCTGTACTTGAATCCTCCTGTAAAGATTTCCTCGATCTTCCGATGGGTTCCAGCCTTTTGTTTAACCCGGGCGTTGAGCCCGACCTTGGTTCGGGGTAAGCAAACTTGCTATGATCTTTTACCCCAAACTAAAGTCAGGGTGGCTAAAAATAGAAACAAGCGTTATATTGCAATCCGATTGCCATACAACATTGTATGCTGAGTTTTAAGCTGAGTTTTGTGGTTTTTATTTAATTTTATTAAAAGTAATTTTTTTTTTTACATGATTGTGTGTTTCAAACTTTTTTTATATTCGTGATATCTACTAGACCCTTGTTCGGACAAATTTCTGTAAGTTACAGGTCTACAATTTAAAAAAAAAAATTTCATGAAAAACAGTGTACTGCTTTTGGTACAGAAATCTAGACATCAGTGAAACGCCCAGGTGGTTAATAAAGACAAGGAATGATAATACTGGTTTTACCAAAAGTCTACTGAAGGTGAAAAAGAAAGGGCTTCCTCCTGCTGTCAGTTGTTTACACATTGTGCTGTCACTGTTGAAGAATTGAAAACAGATTAGTGAGGTAATTAGTAGCAGATGTCATTTATTCTGCAGAATGCCTCACAATAGCACCATGACCTTGTTTTTCAAAGTGCTCATATTTTAGACATAACAACATGGTGGATTGAAACTGTATTCATTAATACTTTTACTTGTAAAATAGATAAATGTACACAGCTTCTGGTTAGCTTAGAGCAATAGAGTATTGCTGTAAAAACAAACTTATTATTCACCTTGCATTTCACTTTGCTTACAGTTTTGTGTTGAGGTTTATACTTTACAAATTGATGGTATTCTGTGGCATTAGGTATTTTGGCAGTCAAATACAAAAATAGTCACCGAGACTCAAGTCCACTTATGGAAAGAGTGGCTCAGCGACTTCAAAGGAAAGCGGATATGTGGAAAGTATACTAAACTGCCAAAATTCACAATGATTCTAAAGATACTGAAGTTAAAGAGTTAACTTCCATGTGGCAACCAGAATCTTTAAAAGGAGAATTCACTAATGGCGTCCTTCATATTTTCTTAGTACAATTGGTTTTAAAGGCTAGCTAGGGATACATTAACAGATTTTACAAAAATGTCAGGATGCAGGATATGGTAATCTTGTTTCTTGCTTCTTAAAGCAGAAATGTACCCCAAAATTAAAAAAGTTGCAGCCAGCCAGGTTCTGTATTACAGAAGGGATATGTGATGGGCTCTCTACAGTAAAATAACCCTACCTGCCTGATTGCAAATTTTTAATTGCACTCATTTTTCTTTGCTTGGGTGCTACCATCTCCACCTGATATTCTTCCTGGAGTTGGGTTTTCTGCTATTTTGACATAATGCCAGTTCATAAATTCATTAATTTGCCATAGCCAGAGGGAACGCTGGGATGCACCAGGTATTCCTTCATTTTTTTGACAGATTTTTTTCTGAAAAGCAAAACGTACAATGACCATCGTTGGGGTCAGGTGATTAATAATGAATTAATTGTAGGGCATTCTAATGATAAACACGTGGCAGTTTTGTTCCATGCACCAAAGGTTTTCTGGTCAAGTGACCATGATGAAAAAGTACTTGGTCCAGTTTCTTGAACCACTTGTTTTTCCCATCAGACCATTTCTATTGGGGGAAAAGAGGATGCAGAAATTAGCTGTGCTATTTGTTATAAATGTCAGTGACTCAGAAAGAAATGAACCAGAGACAAACAGGCATTTATCTTTTATTCAGAAGGTGGTTAGCAATGTCACCACATAATTTCTCTGTACAGGTTTTCCTTGTAGCGGACATATCAAATGACTAACCCACCCACATCCTCACTATTCTGATCCCTCTAAACCAAACACCTGAATTCATATCTGATATATATATATATATATATTGCCTGAAATGATTTGTAGTCATTTATAGCCAGTCTTGTGATTAAAGATAAGGTTCTGATTCATTGCTACTATGGATTTGAGGTTAATCCTGTGGCTATGAGATTTGCAGTCCTAGTAAATTTATGTACAGATTTGCCTAGGAGTATTTAAAAAAAAAACATTTTGCACTCCATGACTGTTTTTTTACCAATGGATAGTAGGCTTACAAAGGGGACACAGTTTAGTTCTGATTTCTAGCTTTTTGGGCAATCTACTTATTTGTGGCTTTATTATTATTAAAGCGGAACTAAACTGGAAAATATGAAAAATCACATTATTTCCGCACATTACTCTATTGAGCTGGACTTCTTCTCGATCGGGTCTTCTTCTGGCAATATCACTGTCTGACTGTAAAGGGAAAAAAAGAGAGCTAAATTAACTTGTCCCTGTTCCTATGAAGTACAATAAAATACTGTCCTAGAGGATAATTTAATGAAAAAATGTCACTTCACTGATGGCATATCTTACCTGACTTTATTAATTTATTGATGTTTTGTCATGTTCCTGAAACAAAAACAGATTCTTTAAATCAGATTTCTCCATAGCTCAGTGACTACACGGCACGGACTATAAATATATGCTCTAGTTTAAGATATGAAATGAAATTCCCATTTTGGCCAATTTTCATAGGAAGAGATGTTCCATTGGGGGATGCTCCTGTATTTCTTACTTTGATGACAATCATAATGTGTGGATTTCTTCTTGCATTCAGTTTTGGGGAAATTCTCACCAAGGCATATAGAAAAGTACATATCCTCAGTTGGGAACAGTACTATAAAAATTTCATAAAGGTAGAAAATGCTAGTAACATACACTGTATGACATTTTAATGCCTTTCTCTTCTGCCATGATTATCTCATATGACCCCCGTGTCACTAAGACAGCCATTGAGTCAATATGGTGCCACATATGTTTTTTTCTTTGCGAGTGCTACTTTATCTTAGAGAGAACAGATTTTCTTTGAATGGAATCTGCATGTTTTTTTTAGATGCAGTCTAAACTGTGCCATATAATTATCTACAGTGCATAATCATTTCAGTTCACCTTTACTTTTTGTTGCTAATAATGGGTTGGAATGCCTTATGGTTTCCTATATATCTCAGGGCTTCATTGGTGCATCAGTTTGTGTCTCACCTTTCCTTTCTGCCTGGCAACTCGGACTGATACCTGAAAAAAGGGCAACAATCCCATATGGTTACTCTTTAATATTTATGCCCTGGCACTTTTTAAGTTTTCTGTGCAACATTGTTTCTAATTATATATTTAGCAGACTAAATAGAAGCAAATTTATTATGTATAGTAATGTTTACATATACAGTAATTATACAAATGTTTCTCTTTTTAGCTTGTATGTATATCTTTTAGTCAAGGTAATATTTACTTCTTACAGATACAGTTTGTGTTTTCCTTCTATCAGCATAGCATAGTGATTGTACTGTGCATGATTCTCTCCATGAACAAGTCTTTAGACCTATTGAACATAATACCATATCTAGGTAGCTTATTGTAAAATCTCTTTTGTAAAAGATGCTGTTCAGCAGGGGTGCTGAGAGCATTGCCTGAAATAAGGCACTAACAGCAGAATTGTATGCCTGTATCTGAAATATCATCATGAAGGCATGGTAAAGCGAACAAGGATGTGAGAGTGACTCTAGGATATAGTTTCAAGGAAATTTGATAACAATAACTCAAAAACAATACTCATTGAATGCATACCTTGGTTTCTCTTAGGATTATTTACAGGAAATTCATGGATAACTAAGTTCAAGTTATTTTTTTTCATGCTTTCAAACTCCGAAGAAAAAAATATATAATCAACATTCATCAGTACAATACTTTGATAATTATAGCATTTAAAGACATCAATTTAAACTCCAATGTTCTACCTAGTAATTAAATCTAATTGACACAGCATGGATAAAAGTGAGTCTAGAAGACACAATCCTACATACTTATCACACCTATTTTGGTAATCTAATTTTGTTTTGCAGAATGACAAGTCCCTTGGGCGCTCAGCAAGTCGATCAAGCAACATTTCAAAGGTTTGTGAAATATGTTATCTCCTCTAATGCTTGATAGAGTACATTTAGGTGTCCAGACATAGCTTTACATTACTTAGTGCACACTATAAACATTATATTCTTGTGTAGCACCTGCCAGTGCCAGTTAACACTTCAATCTGACTTTAATTTATGCCATACTCTTGTCAGTCCAATTTACACATCAAGGGTTGTGCATGCCATATTGCATACCTACAGAAAATATACACTACAAACAACATGCAATGTCTAAATACAATTTTATTTTTATTGTAATAATTACAAACTCCCTAAATATACCACATGGTTTGGTAATAAACAAAGTGAAATAAAATAAATGTTACAGTATATATGTATACAATGCACACACCAAAAGATATTGATGGATAAGACACAAAGAATTATAGTAGGAATAGAAATGTTTCATGGATTGTGATATGATGTACCTGGTCTTTGTTTTATTTTGTTTTGATGAACATTTACTTTTGTAGTTTTAGGACTAATACATGTATCATTGCTCATTGCTCTTTGATATCTGCCTGTTAAAGTTATCTCTGAATCTACGTTTTGACATTTTTTTCTCCCCCCTACAATTCATCATAAAAGGACGATTTGTAGTGTTTTTAATATGTGTGTAAGAGATCACCTAATACAAATCTTACCAATGTTTAAAAAAGTGTTTCCATGTTGAATTTATCATTTTCTATGTATACAGAACAATCTTTATGATTTTTTTATATTGTTGTTAATGGGAATCAGACAATGTTATGCAGCACTGATTTGTAGCCAGGGACCATACACGTTCAATACATGAGAAGGGATTTTAGGTGCACTTAGCTAAGGGACATCAAATAGTAGCAGACTGTCACATGGCTGGATGCTGGAATCAAATAAAACTTTCTGATATTTCATATTTTTAATCTGTCTAATCTACCCAGGCCTAGTCCCACAGGTTTTACAAGCTTCAGGCTGTGTTTTAGAAAAACACATATTTAAGATTACCGTTACTTAATTTCAGAACACAGATGCTTTTAAAAAGCAATGGACGTACATTTCAGAAGATAGCTAGGGTTTTTTGTGCAGCAATATATTGTAAAAAAAAATTATTAGTGAGTACAAACTTCTCAGTAGTATACAAGCACAATATTTTGTTTGGTTGCTCCCATTAGAGAAAGCATGGGAAGGCTGACTGATATACCATACAGCAAAATCCTTATTAAAGTAATAACGGAAACGTCTCCTAACCCGACACGTTTCGCCTAACAGGCTTCCTCAGGGCATTTGGCGGAGAACGTTTGTTGAACACCTGTACACGGAAATAGTATATACACATTTAGAATTACCGTTTGTCAACAAATTGCATTTTCAAAACAGAACAAAGAAACTAAAATTGCATCAAGGATCAGTATTCAATGTGAAATATTCAGTATTCAACAAACAATATTAGTGTAAGGTGCAGGTCAATACCAGTATTCACTGGACACCAATCCCCCAATCTATGTCGCAGTCTTCGCCTATAGCAGGCCCCGCTCAGCCTCGGGAGACTGGTTGCCTCTCCCAGCACTTGGTTGCCCCCAGGACTTGGTGCGCAATGGATGGTGTCTGGAAATAGGCAGCCCACCCTGCGCCCACAAATGCAGACTACAGAGCCCACAAATACTGAGTACAGAATGTCAGGAAATTCAAAAACAAGCCAAGGTCAAAAACACATGAAATCTGTCTATCCAGCGCAGTACAAAGGGAAAAGGCACAAACAGAGTCGGGGTCACAAGCAGAGGTCGGTCCAGGCAGAGTTCAACAGATAGTCAGAAACAGGTGCAGGTCAGTAACAGAGAATACTCATAATGTATCACTCCAACACTGGTCAGCCCAGCAGATGCTATAACAGGCACATCAGACTGGGAGCAGAGAGGCTATAAAGCCCCAGCAGCCAATGACAGCATGGGATTAACAGGAACTACTCAGCAATCAGCTGCACACAACTCAGTTCCTTTCACCTGTGCAGCCTCAGTGCACAGGACGCCGAGTGAAAAATCCCAGCTTCTGTTTCTCACACTATTGTACACCCTAATTTTGGTGCTTATTTAAAATGTGTTGCTGTTTTGTAGTATAGCTACTTTTCACTTTTGCTAATAGTGCTATTGTAGCAATACATTTCTTCAATGTGTGTTCTCTCATTCAAAGTCCATCTCTTTTCTAGCAACGTTATCCCCTTAATTGCAAGAACAAATCTATCCCCGGGGCACCTCATACACCTCAGTGCATCCCCCCATAGCCACCTCTACCCACTGTTACAGCACATCCCTTTCATCTCTTTTTGGCTCATCTTTCTTTCATTTTCACCCTATATCCCTGAATCTCACCACCTTAGCATCGGACAGTATGAAACTTCCCAGCTTTTACTACTATCTGCTCTCTTGTCTTGAATGGGCAGACTGTTGGCAGTTTAGTTACAAAAGAAAAAGGTTTTCTAAGAAATGGTTTAGAATGTTTGATGTGTATGTTAACAGCTTATTTCAGTAGGCATATCTTAAAATGACTTCAAAATTCAAGGAATATGTCAAGCAGCATGTACAAGAAAAGACTGATTTTTTCAACAGCTATAATAATATTATGGTTTTGTTGTCAAAATATGAGGGCTTTACCAGAATGCATAATGCAGGCTGTCTGCCCACATCAATTTACCCACTCATTTATGATTTATGTCAGTGGTCACAATAGATAGTCTTCTACTGCATAGGTTGTGTTCAGTGCTTCCTTCACCTTTCTAAACTTTTACATCCATCTATGCACATTGCTCTTGTCAATAGTGTCATCTCTATAAACATTCTGTAGCCATCTGTCTGACAGTTAGATGTCAGGCAGTCTGCGCCCCTCCTTCATCAAGAACTCAATGATGACATGATGCTTCTGCTTGGAATCCATTATTCACCTGCAATAAAGACAAATGATCTGAAATTCCTGAATAGAAAAACTTCAACATGTGCTGTTTAGACAACCTAGTCAGTTAATAAAAAAGTTATACCCACTTTTGCATCACTTTAAGTACAGCCCTCATGTTTAGCTGCATGCAATTTGCACACTTTAGTTATACAGTAAAACCAGGAAAGTAATACAGATGTTGAAAGTTTGCAGATCTGCAGCTTAGTGTGTCACCTTTCCATTGCAATCATTCATGTTTGTGTTTGTGTCTGTGTTCCCAGACCTGCAAACCTACCTATACACACTCCTTACTCCAGAACCTAGTGTTTGAAAAAGGTACAGACTGACTGGCCCATAGTGTTGGCAAATCCATTTGCTGTGCAAAGTACACAGATATTTGGCAAAGTTTAAAATACAATGCATCATTTCAAAAAATCTTAATTTGACTATATGTTTTATATATGTGTCTGAAGGGCTTATTTTCACAAGGAATACAAATTGTTTTATCTTTGTTCTATTGCACATAAACCAAAAAAGACAATTCTGCTTGTGGGCATTCAAATAAAACATAGCAAAGTAATAAAAATGATGGATGGCTGATAGAATTGATCTCATACCACTTTATTGGATTTCAGATTTAAACTTGATAAAATAATATTATATACTATTTGAGATATCTGAAGGTTTGGATTTGCTTCTAAATTGATTAGGTGAGATTAGAGCAGCAATCCATGCGAAGCATGAATTGATTTAAAAAAGTAATTTACTTGTAATTGTCCTTTATTTCTGATGGACTCTTTCAAAGGAGAAACATATTTCATAATTTATTTTATCTTTGGCTAGAAAATTAAACCAGGTTTTAAAAATGTCCTAAATCCATTGAATTAAGATGAGGGCTAACCTTCAAATTTAGTTCAGGTTCATCAAACAGTGAAGACTTCATTCTATTCTCAGGTACAGGAGCCTGATTGTTAAGCATCAGTACAGGCTGTACTCCTTTACACATTCATAAAAAAAAAACACTTTGCAATTAAAGTGGAACTAAATCCCACTTTTAACACATGTGATTCAGGCAGGCGATTACTGCAGAAATTGATTTGCGATGTCCATTCTGCAGTAACTGATTTTACCTGCCTAATCGCTGGCCAGCTTTCAGATGTTGCTAAACTGTGTTTGCTGCTAGGTTAAACCAGCAATCCCAGTTTCCCTTTTACATGCTGGGGATGAGTGAACTCTCGCACTGGATTTAAATAATCCCAGCATAGGTAATAAAGATGGACAAGATCGTCTTTAAAAGAAAAGAAGACAGAAGAGGTTTACTGGTGATTTGTTTCAGGAGAAATGTGGCTTATAAATATAGGCATGTCAAACAAATACAAAATATTATCATTATTTTAATAATTTACACTAATATATCCTAACTGTATTACTGACAGTATCTTTTATGTATTACCAGGGTAGGAATTAGTAAACCCAATTATTTAGGTTCCCTTTTACGTACCTCCCAACTTTTAGAGACCGTACAGACCATATAAAGCAAATATCCAAAAACTGATTGCTTGAACCAACAAGCAATTTTTTTTTCAATTACATTTACCTATTATATTGGTGTACATTGGCTTTTTCAAATAAAAAAAATGGGTGGATGATTAAATCTGGAAAAATTGTTTAACATGCTAAAGTAATTTAAAATGTTTTGTTAATATTTGTAAATCTGTCGTTTTTTTTATTTTTTAAGTAAACTTAATGATCCCATGATGAAAGTTGGCATTCTAGCAGTTCCTAGAAGAATCTGTCCTTGTATCTAATTTGTGTTCCTATAAATTTGTCAAGCATTTTGTGTATAGAGAGACAAGTGGTCATGCAGCTGCACTTTACATAACTATGCACCCCTCCCCTCCCCATCCTATGTAACAGTTGAAGAGGTTCATGTATGTAAATAGAGGTTGGATGCAAAGATGCTGCAGGAGATTGTCAACATGGAGCCGCAACAAATTATGAAAAAAGCTGAAAACAGATTTTTATTAAAAAACACACCCAACTACATGGCAAACGTTTTGTGATACACAACGCTATAGAAAACCATGTACTTTAAAGCTTACAAACGCAAACTTAAGTGACTGACACACTGGCCGTTATCTAAACACACAGTAAATTAAACAAACCATCCCTAACCCCTACATGTGCTTTCAATGTTTTGGGGTTTAGAGCTTGTTCAAAACATATAGATGCTTAAATATTTATAGTTAGGGAACAGGCTAACTTTTTAACTTGAATGCCTAGACCAAGTTTGGCTACGTCGGCACGTATCACTGGTAGCTTGACATTATTCTGGTAAGTAATATGTCTGATTGACTGCTGTTCTGAAACACATGTATTGGTATATTCCTGGTTTTGTGCTGCAAGGTTAAAGAGGAACGAAACATAAAAATAAAGAAAAAACACAATCAGGCAGGTCCCTACATGTCCCTTCTGAAATAAAATAAGCATACCTGCATAATCACAATTTTTTTAAAATACACTTACTTGTCCTTGCTTTGGCCTGGGCACCAACATCTTCCTCTGCTTCTCTTCTGGGTGTCAGATCTTCAGCCATCTTGATTGGCAAGGATGATGTAATTCATTGTGCAATGAGTGCATATGCAGCTCAATCTATTTAGGAAAGAGGATTGCAAACATGCATGTAAGACAGGCGATATCCCTTCTGCAATAAATACCTGCCGGATCGCAATTTTGTAATGCAGAAATTTAGTTCAACTTTAATTACCATGCTCAAGAGAAGGGGTTTTGTCAGTAAGGAAATTGCCTAGGCAGGAAAGAGGAGAGACACAGTAATCCAGTCACAAATATACATGGTATCCAACAAATCATCCAATACTCAACCAAGATTATACCAAGCTATAAATATCAGTGCTTGTGATACTACCAATGTCGCATTGGGGCCCTTGTTGACCGTTGAAGCACTCAATCTCCTGAAAAAAGTATTTGTAAGTGGGTAAGTGGGATGAAACTTTACTGCAGCAGAAAAAGACAGAATACTAACAGTCTGATGAAGAGAACAGTCAATGTACTGCCTTGGATCCTAGCATATTTTTTTTTTTTGATAATTACCATTGGCATTAGCAATGCTTCCATTTGTAATAAAGGTAATAAAGTTATTTAGGAGGCCCAATCATTATTTAGGGCTTCCTATTGGTTATCAATAGTGAACAAATGCAATTTTGGTGCCAAACTACAGAATCTATATTTACATTTTTTATTGCTGCTGGATTATTGTACATGCATGAAACATAGCTGAGCTCCACTATTATTTGTATTACTTTAGTTGCCCTTCTCTGCACTCTCTCCAATTCCACAATGTCTTTTTTGTTTCTATGCTGAATTCTGTCCATCTTGCTGCCGATTGCTCCTCTACTCTTCTTTTACCTCCGCTCTCCTCTTTCTGCTTCATATATTTCACATACTCAGTGACTGGCAATAACGCAGGTAGATAAATGGACAGAAAAACAAATAGGCATTAATGGGTAATTTTGGTTTGGACATCCAACAAACAAACACAGCTGGGCATCCAGTCACAAGACTGACTTGCTATGATGAACAAATTGATTAGAATTGACTGAAGGAATCACTGGCACTCAAACAGACATGATTATACATAGGATAACTGACAGACTGATTAAGAGCCACTTACCACTGACAGATACTGTAATTGACAGCAACAAGGATAAACATTGACAGACCAAATAAAAAAGAGTACTGTAGGTAGTACAAATGGCTTGAGCTAAGGGCCCTGGTAATAACAGAAAGACTGACTGGTTGTAGGGGCCCATGGACATTATATACCAGTCCTAGGTGATGATCTAAAGGTGCCCCTGCAAAAACACATAGCAGACACAGACAATTTACTAGGCAAATGTATTGCCATTCATGGTGAGCCTGGAAATGACACAGCTAGCAAAAAAAAAAAAAATGGGTGGTCATCGATTAACCAACAAAGCTAGACAGATACTGATGGACAAGCAGACATACTGGCCCTGATTTATTAAAACTCTCCAAGGCTGGAGAGAATACACTTTCATCAGTGAAGCTGGGTGATCCAGCAAACCTGGAATGGATCGGGTCCAGGATTTAAAACTTTTGCTGGCTAAAAGCAAATGATTTTTAAAAATCCTTTCCATGTTTTCTGGAGCTTCACTTCTGAAAGTGTATTCTCTCAAGCCTTGGAGAGCTTTAGTAAATCAGGGCTAATAAATCATAAATAGCTAAATAGTTTGACATGGATTGGCATTGGTATGTAGCCAACTCAAAATTGATGGACATGATAATTTTCACTGATGTTTAGAATAACTGTATTAAAAACCATCTGGAATTGATGGACCAATTATTGGTATTGATACAAATAGGCATAGAAAGACAATCATGAACAGAATGGTTTTTAAAACTGCAAATCTGTACCGATGGGTTACCTATTTGCATTTGGTCTCACCTGCAAAGTCAATCTGAAACTAGAGCGAACAAAATATTTTCTTATATACGAAAAGCTGGGACTCAAGAGAAAGATACATTATCTTATATTTATACAAATAAAAAAAAAAAAACATTTAGCTTATGCAGTCCAGTTATGGGCACTAGTTCAATAACAAATTTTGTGTATTTGGGAGTTCGGAGAAGGGCAGCATTAAAACATAAGGAGGACCTTAACTGTAGGGAAGAATTAGCTGCACATAAATTCACTCAAAACACACATACAATGTTTAAATTCAAAAACTCTTTTACCTCGGATTTGGATAGTGTAGGAAGGGGTTAGGATTCCTCCAAATATTTTTTTGTTGTTGTCTATGTCACCACTAGGTAGATTCATTCTGTGTAAAATCTGTGAAGATGCATAAAAATAAAATGTTAGGGCATTGTTTGAAATTGTAGGACTGCCTTTGGTTATCAAGAATGATGTTTTGCATCGTTAGAGCACATGGGAGGGTGTTTATTGTGTCTTTCCCTAACTTAACTGTGGGTTTAGAGTAATGAGAATTTAAGGTACTTTTTTTTATTCATTTTTGCTTTTTGGTTGAACTCAATGGACATATTTATTGGTTGACCATGTAACAAAAATTCAAGGAACATTCACACATACAACATGCAAAGACAGAGCACATGGGCATGGAACACTTAGGCTATACTCAAACGTCTGTTTCTGGAAACTTTCTTTATCATTTTTTTCATGATTGTTTCCAGCGTCACTAGAATGAACGAGCACTTTATGTACAGCCCTGATCAGTTCTGTGGTGAGAGAAGGGCCAGTAGAAAGCACCAAGCTGCATCATCCCCATTGGAAATTAAATAATTTGGTCCTTGGTAAGAGATTTATTAGTCTGCTGAGGCTGGGCACCGCTGTACACCCCTTTAGACAGAGCAAAAACAATCATTTACAAAGACAGACATACTCTGACAGCCAGAATACACAAAGCAATCAGTAACTGTTAATCAGTATTTTTATTTATTTTATTCAAATAATTTTAATGTACTAAACCATACCATTGTACTGATGTTTAGAATAACTGTATTAAAAACCATCTGGAATTGATGGACCAATTATTGGTATTGATACAAATAGGCATAGAAAGACAATCATGAACAGAATGGTTTTTAAAACTGCAAATCTGTACCGATGGGTTACCTATTTGCATTTGGTCTCACCTGCAAAGTCAATCTGAAACTAGAGCGAACAAAATATTTTCTTATATACGAAAAGCTGGGACTCAAGAGAAAGATACATTATCTTATATTTATACAAATAAAAAAAAAAAAACATTTAGCTTATGCAGTCCAGTTATGGGCACTAGTTCAATAACAAATTTTGTGTATTTGGGAGTTCGGAGAAGGGCAGCATTAAAACATAAGGAGGACCTTAACTGTAGGGAAGAATTAGCTGCACATAAATTCACTCAAAACACACATACAATGTTTAAATTCAAAAACTCTTTTACCTCGGATTTGGATAGTGTAGGAAGGGGTTAGGATTCCTCCAAATATTTTTTTGTTGTTGTCTATGTCACCACTAGGTAGATTCATTCTGTGTAAAATCTGTGAAGATGCATAAAAATAAAATGTTAGGGCATTGTTTGAAATTGTAGGACTGCCTTTGGTTATCAAGAATGATGTTTTGCATCGTTAGAGCACATGGGAGGGTGTTTATTGTGTCTTTCCCTAACTTAACTGTGGGTTTAGAGTAATGAGAATTTAAGGTACTTTTTTTTATTCATTTTTGCTTTTTGGTTGAACTCAATGGACATATTTATTGGTTGACCATGTAACAAAAATTCAAGGAACATTCACACATACAACATGCAAAGACAGAGCACATGGGCATGGAACACTTAGGCTATACTCAAACGTCTGTTTCTGGAAACTTTCTTTATCATTTTTTTCATGATTGTTTCCAGCGTCACTAGAATGAACGAGCACTTTATGTACAGCCCTGATCAGTTCTGTGGTGAGAGAAGGGCCAGTAGAAAGCACCAAGCTGCATCATCCCCATTGGAAATTAAATAATTTGGTCCTTGGTAAGAGATTTATTAGTCTGCTGAGGCTGGGCACCGCTGTACACCCCTTTAGACAGAGCAAAAACAATCATTTACAAAGACAGACATACTCTGACAGCCAGAATACACAAAGCAATCAGTAACTGTTAATCAGTATTTTTATTTATTTTATTCAAATAATTTTAATGTACTAAACCATACCATTGTTCCCATTTTTTTATGCATTTACCAAATATTTCATGTTTCATGTTTAACACATCTAGTTGCTTTTTAACTAAATTTAACAGTGAATGTTGGCCCTTGCTCTCATATAAAGGAATACCATATATTTGTGCCACAGTCGTTTTTGTATGTACCTGACACACATATTTGAGCTTCTACCTTTAAGCATCTTTTATTTCTTTTTTAAAAACTTTTTTCACACTTAGCTTTACTGTAGTAACACGGAATCTGAAAAGCCCTCTGTTTGATAGCAGGTTGCAGGTCAGGGGTCTAATAAACCCCTAATATCGCTCTACACTCTGTTGCTCTGAAAGCTTTAAACGTGAAAGTGCTCAGAGATGAGTACTTCTAGGTTCATACTATTCAGGGGAGATCAGTGATTAAATGTTGGCTGATCACCTGCTGCTCTCTATCATGACAAATGCCATGGAGGTCCCAGGCACCCAGAAGGGACACATGGGGTAAGCTTCATACACATGCAGGGAGTCAATACTTTTTTATGTGTTACAATACATGCATGCTATGTAATTTGGAAGTGCAAGTACACAGGCACACAGGCATTTATTAGCCTTAAAAGAGATCCCATTAGGATGACAATGTTAAAAACGTTCATATATTCTAGGACAGTGTGTGTGTTCAGAAGCAAATTCTGATCTTGGATGTTGGCATAGAGATGACACATAAGAGTTGGTAACCATCCCAAAATGTATGGACATACTATAAAAATATAGAAAAATAAATCTCTAAAAAATGGGACCAAAATGGAATCTATCTATATCAAATCTAAACCTGCATTTGCACAATTCACAGAAGTCTACAGTGTGATGCCAGCCTACAGGCATTGGCACACTCACCCATTACATGTTATAATCTCACCACTAAAGTGTAACTTTAAAGGATAGCTCCCAAAGGTGTCATAGTGTTAAGTCAGTGAAATGTTTCCTAGTGTGAGGTGTAAAAATAAAATCAGCTGTCTGTGAATTTTTGGGCAATTGTCCAGGAAAAATAAAATAATGACACATCAAGTACATTCTAATCTCTGTTCAAAAGGTCTTGGTGCAAAGTCTAACACAGATCAAATCCCCACTGTTGCTTCTTATCTTTGCTACCACACACTGTAAAATATGTCACAGCTCAGTCACTCTTCTGCATCTCACTCAGTAAACTGACAAAAACTTAATGCCGTGGCCAATGGGGATGAAACAAAATAATTCCTCCTGCCTCCATCAGACAAGAATGATTTTATTCCCCTAGGATAATACAAGAAAATGGGCCTGATTTATTAAAGCTCTCCAAGACTGGAGAGCATACACTCCAGAAGATACACAAATTACTTTGAAGAAATCCATTCCAGGTTTGCTGGATCACGCAGCTTTACCAATGAAAGTATATCTTCTCCAGCCTTGGAGAGCTTTAATAATTCAGGCTCAATGTCTAGGCACCAAAATTGCCCAGTGAGCTGACCTTTGCCTGATGTAAGCTTCTCAGGTGTGGCTCCCCCCACTCTGCCCTCTGTGTCTAGTCCAGGAAGCCCATAAAGTTGTGAAGCACTGTTTCTAACCCTTTTCCAGTGTCAGTAGGACATTTCTCTGGTGGTTCCATGTTCATCATCAACTTCCCTATTACCTACTCTACACAACTCCAGGGTTTTAGCATAAGGCAGGGGCAATCATGAAGAGGTAGCAACTTTAAAGAGAGCCTATAGCAGTGGCTTCCTCCTGGCCAGCAATGTAAAAGGCATTCTTACCCTTGACCACCAAGCTAATATACTGTGAGCTGTAGATATAGCAAATGTACGAAGGATGCTGAGAAGTTCCTGGCTTTGCCCAGAAAGAAGAGAGCCAGAGTTATGAAATAACATATTTATTCAACATATTCCCCCCTGAGACTGATGCACTTGGTACAGCGAAGTTGCAGTTTTTCCAGACCGTTCAAATAAAAGTCCTTTCTTTGGTTGGGCTGCAAACCAGCTCTCAGCAGCATCCTTGATGTCAGAAATGTCCTCAAAACGTTGCCCCTTCAGGTGTTTCTTCAAATTCAGGAACAGATAATAGTCCGAAGGGGCCAGGTCAGGTGAGTAGGGGGGATGGTGGACCAATTGGAAACCCAGGGTGTTCAATTTGGCAGCCACAACATTGGACGTGTGCGCAGGTGCATTATACTGCACAAAAAGGATCCCTTTGGTCAACTTTCCACAGCGTTTCGTCTTAATTGCTTCCTTCAGCTGGTCCAGGAGGTTAGCATAATACTGTCTGGTGATACTAGAGCCCTAAGGGAAGGTAGTCCACCAACAGAATACCGTCTTTGTCCCAGAAAGTGGATGCCATGACTTTTTTGGCCGATTTCTGGGTTCGGAACTTCTTCGGCCAAGGGGACCCACTGTGGTCCCATTCCTTTGATTGTTCCTTGGTTTTCGGATCATGTGTGTGGAGCCAGGTTTATTCCGCAGTCACTAACCTAGCCAAAAAGTCCTGTGCAGCTTCAAAATGGGCAAAAACGGCTTTGGATGCTTCATCTCATTCCTTCTTCTGATCACTGTTCAAACATTTTGGCACCCACTTCGCTTAAAGCTTGCCCATGTCTAGGATAGTGGTGATAACAAACCCAACACGCTCCCGTGAGATGTCAAGTATCAGGGCTATCATTTTTGTGGATATTCACCGGTATTTCACAAAATAGAAGTCAGCCTAGTATATACTAAACTATTACACCCATTTCACAGGAGCAATCCTTTTGCAATTCATCAACATTAAAATTGCTAAAAATTAACTTACGTTTTACTATGGCCTTGTTCCCATAACAGTCTTACAAGTGAGATTTTGTACCCTCTATGGCCCATTGCAAAGGAGTGAAAGTGAGATTTGGCAGCATTCCACCCAGTGAAGGAGCAAATTTCTTGTGATGCATAAGACATGGCCCTCCATGCCCATCTTACTGCATACTGGAATATTTATTTCTTACTGTTTTACTTGCCAAAGTATTCCTATTTCTCTACAGCCGTTCTTGTAATGTACACTCATTGTGCCTGATGTATTAAAGCTCTCCAAGACTGGAGAGAATACACTTTCAACAGTGAACCTGGGTGATCCAGCAAATCTGGAAGGGATTTCTTAAAGTCATTTGCTATTTGCGAGCAAATGTTTTCAATCCTGGACCTGATCTGTTCTAGATTTGCTGGATCACCCAGCTTCAGTGATTAAAGAGTATCCTCTCCAACCTTGAAGAGCATTAATAAATCAGGCCCATATTCTACATTGACTTTACACGTTAATCAGTCCCCTAACCAATGTCCAGTTCTAACCTAGGATACAACAAAAAACAATTTAAAGATTCACTTTCAGATTTAATTTCAGGAATGCATTATTAAAGTGGACCTAAACTGACGATACAAAAAACCACCTGGAGGCAGTAGTACTATTTAACAAAAGATTCTCTTTTTAAATGCCTGGCTCCCGGTGGCTTTTTGTTTGTTTTAAACAACATGGTGCATGGGTTGCCACACACAGAGCCTACCACCAAGGATGATGTGCATGCCTAGGTTGTTTCCACAGGGTAAGTATGCGCCATAATCTTCAAGTATGTTGTGCATACTTGCTGCTTATGGCAGAAGCTCACCACCCACCAACCAATTTAGTTTCTGTTTTAACTAATCAACTGTATTAGGTAGTTTTCTAAGTGGGACATTAGGGCTGGGTTCACGTCTGTGCTGTGTGTTTATATGTGCAATGTTAAGGCAGACTATTTATTTTTAATGGGCTGTCAATGCACCCAAGAAACCAAAACATATCATGTTATTGGAACTCAGCACATGGTAATAAATTTTATTGGGTACTTTAGCACACTGCAAAGTAGGTAAGTTGATGTAGTGCAAATGGCATTCAACGTAAATGGCACCACAATGCTCCAAAATATGCAAAATACCATCCCAAGCAAATATTTTGTGTATGCCTGCATAGTAACAATGATGATGCAAACAAAAATAATATAAATGAAAAAAATATACCATTATAACAACATAATATATATCTAAGGGTAACTTGCTCCTGTGTCTGTGCTATACTTACTAAGATTATTCTGCAGTTCTCTGAGAACTCACACCTGGTTTAATGCTCTCTCTCTCTCTAAATATAGATGCCTTGTTTATTTCCCACTTGTGGATCTCAAGATGTATTTAGATTTGATTTAAAATGTCAATCATTTTACAAAGTTCTGCATTTGATTTGGAATGTGAATGTCCTTATGATCTTAGTAATTGCAGGGTTTAAGTCAATGGATTCTAATGTAATTCTTGTTCTTTTAAAAGTTGATTTGCTAGATGCAATATGTTGTATATATTATTTTATGGGTGAACAAAACAAAGCAATAGGCCTGCTTTTTAAAGCTCTCCAAGACTGGAGAAGATATTGTAGGAGATCCAGGGCAGTCCAGCAAATGTAGATTGGATTCCTTAAAAGCATTTGCAACTTTTTACATATTTTTCTAAAAAACATTAATAAGTCTATAAATCGCTAGAGTTAACATTTATGGGTCTGCTGAGAATAAAATAAAAATTAGGTTTTAAGGTGAAATCCACAAAAATACCCTGAAACATACTAAAAAATAGCTAAACCCATAAGCATTGTAGGTATTTTAAAGAAATGCATATTTTACAGGTTTGCCACATCGATGACATGAAGGCAGTCTATCTTTCGGTTTTCAACTAGTGAGGCATGTGAGTGCTTGATGTAGCATGAAATACATTAGAGAAAATTATTCATATTTTAATTAAATGGCACTTACAATCTTCTTCTGCAGTATCTATTGTACTGTAAGTTCATGGTATTCAAAGCTGAATGCTGTAATCACTGGTTAGCAAAAACATTAATGGTTTACAAGGCAGATGGCAAAATGACAGAAACAGTCATTACTGTTTTAGGTAAAGTTCATTTTAGAAAAAAAAATGTAAATAGCTATATAACAATTTTGAATCTGGACATTTTTTAATAGCATTCCCGACTCTGGAATGTCAGTAACAAATGAAGTTTGTCAATCTTACGTTACCTCGTAGGAATCTTTACAATCCATGAGTTTCAATAGCAGTATCTAATTCCCACTAGAGAATGTTCAAGGGAATGTCAGATTCCCTGTTTTATACATAGAGCCCATAGAGTAACTTCCATAGGTCATGTTTCCAATCTTGGTTTACCGATATTTCCAAAATCTAAGTATTTACTATTTTGTTAAAACATTTCTGCAGGAGAGGGTGCAAATTGTATACCATTTAAAAGAGTGCCGGAAAAACTTCAGTGACATGCTGGAAATATTTCAGAAGGTCCATTGATGAGTAAAAAAGGCACCCAGGCGTGTTTATTCAAAAGTGTATTTGTCCTTCTATGTTAACCTGTATATGATGGCCTTTGTCCTCTTATGTCTGTAGAGGTATAGCAATTAAGCCACATAAGGGTATATCAACAAATGCTTCTTATAATAAATCTTTTATTAAACAAATTCTATCTAATAAAACCCAACTCTTAAAAAAATTGTTATTGGATAAGGTTCATAAGATTTAGGCCCATGGTAGACTTTTTAAAGATGTCCCTGTCTCTGTAAGGAAATTCAAACAGCAATAAAGACAAATGCCTTAATAGAGTAGTGAAGATCAGAACTTCTGCCTTGTCTCCCTTGTATGTCTACATTGGCCGATTTTCCCATACCTACTGCGCAAGAAGCTGGTGTCAGACAGATCAGGAATTGAGAGGAAAACTCTCCAAGGCGAGCATAACATTTAAAATATGACAAAGGGTACCATTGGTCTTACAGAAATTGAGTAGTATTATAGTTTTGTATTGTCATTGTTACCCACTTTTGAGACATTCATACTGAGCAGAAAACAATAGTGCAGGATGAGAGTGATTCCTTCTACTTAACTGGCCCAAATAACCTGAAGCCGCAATTAGATGTTGCATCAATTATTTATAAAACAATGATCCTTTTGTGTTTATACTTACCTACTGGTTTTATATTATCAGCAGTAGTGGAGAATAATCTATAATGATTTTCTATAGGCAGTGAAGAACTGTGGCAGGCTGAATAATGTGTGTGTAATTCAATATAGAATTCATACAGCTTCTAATTATGACTACAGACTATGTAAGTTCAAGTTGGTTTGAACCTGTATTGAATGTGTATTTTTTCATCTCTATAAGCTAAAATTATTGATTTGTTTTGATTTGTTTGTGATAATTTAGGGTGCTGTGCCCTTGAAATTTCTTCAAGGATATTAATTACAATAAAGTATCTGTAGGAAAGTATGCATCCATTTATATCTGGTGGTAGAATTGCCTTATTTATGTAAGCATGCCTACAAATATTATGATGATGGCTGTCAGTATCATGTACACATGTTAATGTAAAATCTAAGGTTGAGATTTCTGCATTGCCCACCAGTTCCATCCGACTGCATACGTAGTGTTGTTGGTCTTGTACAGTTGACTGGGACCACTAACCTACAACTAAATTACTAGATGAGTAGGCAACTGTCTGCCCTATTCTTCTAATCTCCAGTCCTAAATATGCTTTCACCTTCTTTACTACCAGTCTTGGCTGACTTGTGTTGTTGTGATATCAGTGTAATACAAAGCCAATTGAGGTATAATAGAGAGGCGGCTCAAACAATGGTCCTAGGTGAATGAGGTCAGCTAACTGACCTGGCACCATCTAAAATAGACATTTCTGTATTGAACTTCAACAGCTAGTCCATGGACTTTCACTATGGATGTTATCATTTGCTTGCCACTAGATACTGCATGTAGCAGTATCTCAGATACCACCATGTGTGCAGTTTTCATAGATGAGTGGTTTGAGGTGGGGTTAATAAACACAACATTTAAAGACTAGTAAATCACTAGGGTGAACTAAACCTGAAGCTGCATAAAAGACAAATGCAATTATTTTATTGGTATGCTTTTGCTTTTTAGAGGTATTAGATACATTTAAAAAATTGGATTGGTGTAATAATATTTCTCTTTTTCTATAGGCAAGCAGTCCAACAACAGGCACAGCTCCTAGGAGCCACTCACAAACTTCTGTATGTCCATCAACTCAGGATATATGTAGGTATGTAGAGGGTACACCTGTGACTTGAATTTTCCAGAAGCACTGATCACTTGTTAATTATGGTAAATATAAAATAGATATTTTTCAGTTTTAGTTTTACATATGATTTTTCAGCACATTTTCATACACATTTTCCTTTTATGTTGCTTTTAATGTTTTTCATCTATTCATCTTTTCTTTTCTTCATCGCTTTTCTTTCCCATTTTGTTTTGGCCATGGATTTGCTTTTTAGAACTGCCTTGCTTGATGTTTCCGAAGATGACTTTATCCATACTACCCCTGTTGTGCCATTTGCACCTTCTGGTAAAGAGAATGGCAAAAAACAAGTAAAACGAAGACTAAGACGTAAACGGGTGAGCTGTGCTAGCTATGCTCAATCAGGAAAGCAGAGAATGATAAATCCTCAAGGTGAATTACAAAGATTAGAAGTGTCTGACACAGAATCCTCATCAGATGAAAGACGCTGGGCTACAAGACTTAAAAGACATGGAAAGCTAAAAACATGTAAGAGAGGAAGGAAACAAGAAAGAACTCATCACAACTATGAAGGTTCTTCAGAGTCTAATGCAATTGAAATGGTTTCTCTACAGTCCAAAGACTCAAATTCTCAAAAAGGTCAACAACAGCAAAATAGCAATGTATACAACTCTTTTACCAGCCACCGAAGGAGGAAAATATCAAAGTGCAAAGAACCCAACATTTCTTCATCATCTTCATCATTCGCTGAGACAAAACATTATCCCAACAGAAGAGTAAAAAGAAAAGTGCAGCCTTGTTGCACAGGTTTAAAGATGTGCCGGTGCCACTGTAGAGAGGATACTATTATCAAAAAGGATGTAAGGGAGGAGGGGGCTGGTGCAGAATCCCTAGCACCAGTACCTGCAGCTCCCTTTCAGAGTACTGCTGCCTCTAATAATGATGATGATGAGTGGTATGATGATTTAGATGTCTGCAGGTCAGTTTACTACTGTAGTATTTTTGTTATGGTGAATTATTATTCTTGATTTGCTATAAGAAAGTGAAAAAGGTTGTTTCAACTCATACATCCATGATAAGAGGTTTGTGTAAAGTAAAAAAAAGGGAGTAAAAGTGTAGACAGTTCTCTCATTTACTAGTGTCAGATTTGCCACACCTCACTCACTATAAGAAGTGAGGTATATTATAGAAAATAAAAAGGACAATAGGTCGTCAAGAAGACAAGGGAGGTGTTTTAGTTGGCAATAATTATTTATATTGACTAATGTGCAATAAACATATAATTACACAATAGAAATTTACAGATCATGAACAAGTTCCAGTACATCGTTTTATGATCCTACATAGGGAATATATGTGGAAGGTCCAGTGGAAAACAATCCATTCTGTATTGTTCTTGTCCCAAGGATTAAATGAGAGAAAGAAAAAAAGTTTTTTTCCAAACCAGTGACTCTGGATTGGGAGGAGCATTAGGGAACAGTAGAGCTGCTGATACTGCTCCTGCTGCAAACGTCAACAGGGAAACGTTTGTTTTTCCACCCTAAGGCTCCTCCCAATCCAGAGACACTGGTCTGGAAAAAAACTTTCTTCTTCCTCTCAGTAGATGTTCATATTAAATGTATTTCCCTCACTTCTGGTAATAGGTAGAATTAAAAAAATTATGCTGTGTCCCAGTAACAATGATCACCAGCACAACAGAGAGGGTGAATCTACCACGTGGAGACACAGCAAGACAAAAACAGAAATTATAATTCTAAGCCTCTTAATTCAAAACTAAAACATAAAAAATCCTTAAATAAATTATTCCACCTCCTCAACCCATAGATATTTTTTGTATATTTTTTTGTTTGTTTTCTATTCCTGAGATTATCCTATAATACCGTGGTGCACCAAAAAGCAGCTGGGGAAGGGATCTTAAGAAACCTTTGGTGCTGGTGGCTAGGCAGATGCCCTACCACAGTGGTTGCCAACCTTTTGGAAGTCACGGACCACTATATTTACGGACTCGGGACCGCGCATGCGCGGGGTGCTGTGTTTTCACACATGCCTCTTACCAAGTCTAGCTTGATATTGTTCTTACTAACTTCTAGATCGTAAGTGAACCTCAGTGATTCTGTAACACCATGGGCAGGATCAGGGGACAACTAAGAGGTGTAAATTGAAAGTTTTTTGTTTTTCACATGCTGACCTCTAAGCTGCATAAAACAGTCCCTTTTACTGGGTTACACATTTCCACTTTTTTTTTTAAAACTAACCCAGTGTTCCTGAATCATTTGGTGGTCTTCCCAAGGCATTTTGTTCTAATTGACCATGCAAAAACACCAATTTTTTTCACCATTGACTTCATTGGACTTCATTTACACTAATTAGACATCATAGCCATATAGCACATTACCATCCTGGGGGTGGAGAAGCTAATAGAGACTGCTTGCTAAATTTTTGTCAGTACAACTGGAACTAACTCTACCAATTTTTATCAATGGATCTAAATTGGGTGATCTGCAAGTATACAAATTACTATTTCATTTACAGAAAGGTACAAACTATGCAGGCAAAACAATGAAAAATATATGGCTACATTCCACCCACAAGCCAAGCAACTGCCTGGAATGTCTTATCATCTCAAGCAACATGATGTGTGGAGTCTGCTTGATACCCATGGCAGCCATGCTGCCCTAGGAGACATATACTGGCTATGCAGAAATTCTGCATCAGCAACTAGTAACAAGAGGAGATTTTAAGTAAGTACATAGCCCTTAGTATTTCAGTTATCATTTCCAAGTAGGAATGTAGTGACAGACCTACTGTAATAACTAAGTCAGGCAGAAGTAAAGAGGAAATACCATATTAATAATTAGCAAAATTGCAAACCTGAAACTGAACTGACAGCCCAGTGGACAAAATCTTTTTTTTCTACCATAATTCCTGCAACGTTTGTTAAAAATAACAATTTAGAGATGCACATTCAGTCCAAGTATTTGTCGAGGTTACTAAAATATACAATTACAAACCCCAGGGATGGGACTATAAATGCAATTACATTGTGTGTAATGCTATCTGGTTTACAGATGGACTGATAAAAGCTGATATTTATAATAGTGATATACACAATTACAAGTTATTGTACGACATGTTTCTAAAACTAAATACAACAAATAAATGTGGTGTCTGTGTTCTTCTTAGGGCAAATCTTAAATATATTTTGCATATTTTTTTAGAATCTGCCATTGTGAGGGAGATGAAGAAAACCCATTAATTACCCCTTGTCGCTGTACTGGAACATTAAGGTTTGTTCATCAAGCCTGTCTGCATCAGTGGATAAAGAGCTCAGACACCCGTTGCTGTGAACTCTGCAAGTATGACTTTGTAATGGAAACTAAGCTGAAACCTTTAAGGAAGGTAAGAAAACTCAGAGGATGCCTGGATATACTAATCAATATGCAATTATTAAACATGGATCCAGTCTTGTAAACAAGTGCAATCCTTTGAAAGACAATATTTAGCAATTACTCTTTGTGGTTATTTTTGACAATACAGAGTATGAAAGATATACATTCTGCAGAATTAATAGAAAAGATGGTTTTATTAAAAAGTGGGATGTTGCTTTAAAATGTTTTGTATTGAAATCATTAAATTTAACCACAGTGTTACCTACTGGACTATTGGCAATTTAGTTATAATATATTTTGGTACCTGATAAATTCAGAATTTCTGGTTTCTGAGCTTTACTTATCTTATGAAAGTCCAATAGGGAAAGCTTCAATTGTACTGTATTTCCTACTGCATGGTGGTGATCTTCCTAAATGCATATCTTACAAAAACACAGCAGGCCTGATTTATGAAAGCTCTCCAAAGCTGGAGCGGGTACACTTTCAACAGTGAACTTGGGTGATCCAGCAAACCTGGAATGGATTTCGTAAAAGTAATTTGCTATTTGTTAGCTAATGTTTTCAATCCTGGACCAGATCCATTCCAGATCACCAAACTTCACTGATGAAAGTGCATCCTCTCCAGCCTTGGAGAACTTGAATAAATCAGACCCAGAGTGTCATGGTATCTTAATTAGCACCCTGGTCTTGCAGTACAAGGTATAAGGATCCCAGGTTTAAATTTCAGCAAGGACACTATCTGCATTGGGTTTGTGTTGATTACCTCCCTTTTGCCAGTTTACTACCATATCCAAAAAACATACATGTAGGGTAATTTTAGTCCCCCAAAAATTGGCCTTAGACTATGTTAGAGTTGTATGACTATCTATGGTGGGGACATTAGATCCTCTGAGGGACAGTTAGTGATTCGACTTTGAACAGTGCTTTTAAATATGTCAATGCTTCATAAACACAGGAATAAACAAATACTATACATATGTTTATGATTTATGATAGTTATAGGGCTTACTCAGCACAGGAGCATTTCCAACCTACAAACCTTGTGTGTAAATTTACACACAGATTGAACTATCATTTTGTTCGTACTTTTTTTGGCTTATGGCTGTTTTGATTCAATATATTTGATTGCAGATTCATGGATGTGACCTTTATATTGTATATTTGGCATTAAAATCTCCCTAGTCACATGTTACCCTAGAGTAAATCCAAATATGTGGCCTGCTGATGGTTAAGCTAAATTTGATCGTCTTGTCATACCCAGCTGCTGACTCTCTCACTATACTGCACTTTAAGCGCTCTATTGATAAAGCATGGAAATTGAACCATCCCTAAAACATTCCCTAGTGGAGAATCTTCCAGGTTCATGTGTTTCAATGGCAGTAATTGATTCTCCACCATGAAATGTTTAAGGAAATTTTGGATCCCCTGTTTTATAAATAAAGCCCTAAGTGTACTGTGTATACCAAACTTCTGCTTTGCCATATTAGACTGCCTATTAGGCAAAGAAGGTATAGACCAACTTCCACTCAAAAAAAGCCAAAAGATTGTCCCACCCAGCCTAATAAAGTGATTTTATTTAAGTAAAATCAAGAGGTGAGGGTGTTTTTTAAAGGTCAACTTTTTATTTGGATTTGGATTATTTATTACAGTATTACTTTCATTATATGCAATCTTTGTAAAACAAATATACATTTATTATGTGGCAAAGGATTCACAGAACACATTAGGATATTTTAGGAGACAGAAAAGCAGTAGTAGTCTGCCTTACAGTTTGCCTAATCGAAATGAACCTTTGAAATGAGCTTACTATGATAAGTCAGTTCTTTGAAGTTACAACTTAAGCTAGAGGGCTTTGTTAACAATCACAGGCTTTTCACCCAGGATTGCAAAACTGTCTATGGAACACATTAGAAAAGGAAAGTAGTTTCAACTACCTAATATAAATATGCAAAATGTCATATTAATCTAACAACCATCAAACCATTTGTGTGTGTGTGTGTGTGTGTGTGGGGGGGGGGGGGGGGGGGGCATCACACAAAAAATTTGCCTAAATTTACTATAAGCTCTTCAGAAATCATTTAGCTCATCCCTACTCGTAACTGGCACATGTGGGCTGCTACTAATTTTCCTGTTCGAAATTCAGATCACCTGGAAGATAAGTAAGACACAGCATGAAAATGCTATATGACTTTTATACCACCTTTATGTTGACTCCTACATATTGTCAGCCCTACAAAGTGATATTTGCTTTTACACTATATAACACAAGGAATGGCAATTCAGTCTCAAAAGACACAAAGCATTTTAATATGCAACATAGCAAATCAGGTAGTACAGATAGTGCAGATTACAAAATAAAACAAAATTATATATATATATATATATATATATAAATTTTGTATATATATAATACCACATTATTACATTGCATATATGTAGTCTGTCTTTAGCGATTTGATGTCTTAAAGTTTAGTTTTACATTTCAGTTTATCCTTGTACTTGTATAATTTTAATTTCCATTTACCAGGGTTTTTTTGCTTTAGAAAGCCAGGATCTTTGACTTTAGTTGGGGATTATTTGTTCAATGTTATATCACAAGTCTGTAAACAGATGTCATCAGCGCTGTCACATTCATGAAGTATTGATGTATTCTGAATTATGCATCAGCATTCAATCTCACCTGACAAACACAACATTGTTTGTCATTTATAAAAACTCTAGCACAGAACAAGTAAAGTAAATAAAGTTTACAGAATTTTTTGTATAATAGATACAATGCAGAAATGTTATCAAATGTTAACATTATAAAGATATTTTGTTCTTAGAAATTGTTTATCTTTTAGAAGTATTTTGGTGTAGTTATAATTTAGTGTTATATTTTTTAGTGTATTATTAGGGAACTTAATGGGTAAGTAAGCAGTAAAAAAAAAGGTAAGCATAAAATATACCCCCCAAAATTTGTTCTGTGGCATTCTAACCCCTGATTTATCACAATAGGGAACATCCCCTTACCCTCTCTTAGCCCCTAGCACATTGGATATGTTGAGATGGGGCCTGAAACCAGATGAGAGCTGGCATGAATCTTTAATAGTTTATTTGTAATCCTCATCTGTACAAGCTCTGTTCCTATTTATCAATACTCCCCTCAGCTACCCGTCTCACAGCTAGCCCCTTTATATCTTTTAATTTTTGGTGTGTGTTTTTCACAATTCTTGTTTTATCTATCATTCATTGTTACTTTTCTGCAAAAATCTAGCAGAGATTTTTTCAACAGAAGGTTATTCTATTTTTCATGCATACAAACTACTATCAAGCCCTGGACAGGCAACTGCCACAACTTGTCCCAGAGATCTCTCAGACCTTATCAATAAAAGCCAATCCCATTTCCCATCTTGGATGCTACCTCTTTTTTTTTTTTGTCTGATGTGCACTACCTTATAATTACGTGCAATATAAATATACATTGGGCCATTATTAAAGACCAAAAGACTATAAATATACCTAAAGGCCTCCATACCAAGGCACTCTAATCATTTTAAAATGTGATATATATTTAGAAATGAATAACCAGGGATTTATATAGCGTCAGTGCTTGGATAAAACTACTTGTTGTGCTGCTTTGTGTATGTGTGGCGTTATGTTTTTGTTTTGTCTTTTTTTTTTCAGAATTTGAACTGAGGCCATAATATATGACCACTGTAGATATATATAGTACTTAAAGGAATTTTTATTTTACATTTTAATAATATTTTTATTTTGCTAGTTGAAAAAACATACAACTCAAAAAGGGTTCATTTAACCATGGCTATGGGCACACATGCAGTCCTTGACATGACAGTATGGCAGATGCTGCTACTGTAAGATAGTTGCCGAGGCAACCAGGCTCAGTGTTACAGTATGTTCCCTATTATCTTTAATAGTACACTAAGTTTAATTTGCATTGTGCTGCTGTGGTATCTTTAACATAAATTTGACTAACTGCTTAGATGTAACATTCTGCACCCTAGGGTCTTTCAACTCAAATTCCAGACTGTGCTTATTACATGTTTCTCGCTTCTTGAGATAAATAAAATCTATTCTGTTGTTTCTGTGCTCTTTATTTGGTTCTTCTAGGTAGGAATTGCAATATGCTGATGTTAGTGAATAAATGTGATTCTAAACATCCACGGATAGTCAGATACAAGAGCATAATGCGTCTGATGGAAAATTTGTATTATGAAAATGTTGACTTGGGTAAAGCAGAGGAAACCATGAACTGCACCCTTCAACCAATTCAACCCAACCCCCACCTTAAACCAAATAAAAGACCACAAACCTTTTGTTGGATTAAATTGACCATAGCAGCTCAATTTATTAACCAATACGTAAATATATAACATTTTTTCATATACATAAAAACACATATATACAACCTTAACAAAAACAACCAAATCACTGTCTTCTCTTCACCAAAATTGTTTTCCTTTTACAGGTCCATGAAAAATCCCCCCATCCTATCCCTTTAACTAAAACTACTTCCGCTCACCCCCAGCCACTAGCACACCGCCTCGGGGACAATTAGCGGATAAGCACATTTTACACCTAACCCCCACAACAAGTGTCGTGCAGGACCATCATTAACGAAAGGACCCATACCCTGATGGGTCCCACCACCTTTTATTCTTGCTTCCCACAAAACTTTAACTCTTTCATGGACCTAGAAAACGCCACACCTGCTGCCATGACATATGCACCTAAAAACATCCAAATTATACAGGGAGGGAGGGTGGGAGATGCTCTTTGTGTAAAATGCTGCCCCCCCACCCCTTGTCCCCCTTTTTTATAGCTTGCCCTCACCCCTACCCTAACCAGCAAGCCCACCAATCCCCCAACTCTTTTCTTCCCGCACTTTTTTTCCCCACACTTTTCTTTTTTCCCCACACTTTTCTTTTTTCCCCCGCACTTTTTTTTTAAAATTATTTTTCAAATTTACCTTAATCCCTGCCTTTCCTGTCTCCCCTTCTCACCCTGTCATGTGGCCTTATGCTTAAGGCTAGCTTCAGGCCAACTTTCATGTTATAAAGTACAACTCCATGCTAATGCGCAATTTCCTGCAAATGCCTATTTTAATTTTGCTATAAGTTTGTCTGTAAAAAGCATGCAGCCTTCTTCGATTGGGACCCCTTTTATTAAGGGAAGACATGGGTCCGGTATGATACAGGAAGTGTGGGGCTGCATGATCAATGCCTCCCCTTTACTGACTACCCAGGCTGCATTCTTTGTGTATTTTAACAGTTTTTTTGTTTTTTTATTAGTGAATGCAATAGTCTGGCTAATCAATTTTTATTGTAGTTTAACAATTAGCCCTATAATAATATATAAATATAATATTTTAATAAGTGCACAAACTAACTGGTAAAACTGCAATGAATCCCAGCTAATCTGCTTCTACTTCATGAATCTTCCAAGCTATTGCTGTGTATTGGATGAGGGTACTTCTGCACCCTCTAGTGTTGTTACTGTAATCATTAGGCAAAAATAAAATAAGAAGAAAAAGTACAAAGACACACAAACTACTAGGATACTACAAGCTACTTAGTATAGTACAGCATGATGTCGGTGCACGGGACCATGGATATGTGGCTCCATAAGCATGGGCTTTACATATTCCTTACAAAACACTGGATCAATCTAGCGGTTGCTGGACAGCAAGCCGCAAGGGGTGCAGCTTCATTTGCATTACTAGCGAAGGTTTTATGTATTTCGCCCACTTTGGACACTGGCACCATCTGATCCTCATCCTATACCTCTACCTCCTCATTTTCCACCTTTACAGGGACAGCACCTCTATATTGGCATCTACAACATCCTCTAAACCCACAATGCCACAAAGTGTTCTGCCGTATCCAAGAAAAAAGGTACCATACTTTGCTTAAACTATTCTGCCTAGGTGACCCCAATCAAACAGGACAAGAGCTGATAAGGACTCTGCAGACCCAAGCTGACCCTGCAGCAGCTAAAATCAGGCAAAGTTGTGGATGATAATAAAAGCTTTTCATCTCAGATACTTCACATTCTCTTATGTACTCTTACTGGCTGATATGAAGGACTTGGTTGCTCAACTAGCTAGTTTTAAAGCTGATGCCAAAAAAGTCGTCTCTCACTACAGAGCAGCGGTCCCCAACCCTTCGGACATCACGGACCACTAAATTCATAAATTTAAATCCTGTGAACCATTAATATGAATTTTAAAGAAATAAAAATATTTGTAAAATATTGATCTTCCTAATGGTACTTGACGAGGACTGTGGAGGCTCTGATTCATTGATCAGCTCACGGCTAGGTGAAGTATTATTATTGTTACTAATAATATTAGTTGCATTATCTTTGGTATTACTAAAGAAATGCAAAATATTTGTTTGCTTTTCTCACTCATTATGGGTTTGTTTAATTGGAATCTAAGACCGAACAAGAAATGATAGTTTTCAAAGTCAAACTATTTGATGCCATGAATCATAACAGTTAAAGAAAATACACAGTTAGGGTCATACTTACCTAAAAGAGCATCTGAGAAATAAACAAATAAAATAAAACAATGGAATGAGAATCGGTATTCGAGTGGGTGTGTGACTGTTGTAATGGTGGAAACAATACTGAAGCGCATGGCTCGGTTACAACGGTTGCCTCATATAACTTAATACTACACTGATGTCACGCTGTGCCTCCTTTGTTTTTCTGTCTCTATTACAGTTCACGAATGTAGTGCAATGTAAAGCCGAAAATTGTCATTCACAATATAAGAATTTATTACAATATTATTTTCCTTTTATTATTAATAAAACATAAAAATTGAAAATAATGTCCACATTTTTCTGTGGACCACCAACATTTTTTCCATGGACCACTGATTGGTGACCACTGCTAAAGATGGGCTTACCTAGCCACTGCTAGCTTTATGGATGTTTAGCACCAACTCAAACTGCCAAAAAAAAAGCTGAATTGTCACATCCAAACATGTTCAAATGCACTTTTTGTATGCTGCAGTGACTGATGTCATTATTGTATATGGGAATATGTAGGTAGGAGACTCTCTGAGGAACATGTCTCTGACACTCATTAGGAGTGGCTACAAATGTAGAATGTATGTGTAATTTTAGGGAGAAGAATAGGACGGATTACCGGAAAGACCTGGTGGAGGATAATAAAGAACTCAAAGAATAATGTACCAAGCAAGGATCTTATTGCAGCAGAAAGCAGCAGTAGTACCATCACTGATAGGGGACATCTAACACAGATTTACATTATTTCAGTAAGCAGCAGCTAGGCCTATCCATGGTGGGAATTCATTGGTAGTAATTGGTTATGATAATCAATTAGTATGTCACACCCATCTTAGATACCCTTAACCTCAGAATTGAAGACCTAATCAACTACTGGGTGTCCAAAATGGAGATGTGGCCCAAGCTTGCTTAACATGCACTGGAGGTGCTTGCCTGTGTTGCAGCAAATGTCTTGCTAGAAATGTATAAAAGGTGCATCTATCTGTCCAGAACTAATCACAATCACCTGGCCTATAAAAAAATGAACTAGGCTTGGATATCTCTTATCCTCTTCTGCAGATTACACTGACCAGCTACCTCCAAGCCTACCCAAGCAGCTACCCTGCTTCTCCACCATGAGACCTAACTTACATAGCTTTAAGAAGACCCCTCCAAAGTCTTCTGCCTACACTATAAAAGTTAAATAATGTTAGAGAAACTCCAAGAAAGCTATCTGTCATTTGCAATACTATACCACACAAATTGTTTGCCACAAGATATCTTTTGACCTGCAAAACTACAAAACTAAAGCTCTAATTTATGGGACCTTGTTTAGGTTTGCAATAGGTATAGATTGCAAGAAAAAAAAACTCCATCAAAAGAGATCAAGACACATTCTGGGAGAATTGTTAAGTTCTCCTTTAAGTTTCCCCGTATAACCCACATAGTGAAAATAACTTCTAACCCTAACCAACCCCTTTCCAAGGATTTCTCACTGTGCAACAGTTTTTGCATGTCAAAGGTCCTAGCCAGGTCCTGCTTCAACTGCACACCTACTCATTCCTTTGGCTGGTCTGTACTCATAGTGGCCGCAACCATCCACAGCAATTCAGTTATATACCCAAAGGAATAACTAAGACAAGCTTACTGTTTTGATCTGAAAAAACGGTTTCAGATGTCCTAAAACAAGTTCAAATGTTTATGTAATAATTAGGTATTATTTAAACATGACTACTTAAAGCAAACATTTCCTAAGAGAAAAATGAGAGCTGCATTATCTTTCTGGACATTTACATTGTGGGTAACTGAACCAGAATGGGCATCCATGACATAAAAGTACAGTTACATAGCATTATATAAATGGATAAAAGACTCAAATTAATAGGGAAGATGGTTGGCATGATAGCCAGGTGACAAATACTCACAGAAGGAGAAGTCAGCAATGGCAATCTTAATGCCTCTCTACAGAAAAGATACCTAAAAGTATGAGAAAATAAAAACTGACTATTAGAAATATTAGAGGAGCTTTGTAGTCATATGTGAAAATTAAACCAAATAGTAGCAAGCATTTGCATTAGTTATGCCCTGGACATATATTAAATGTAATGGTATACTGATAAATATATATATAAGTGCTTATTCAATTGATAGTTTTTAGTGGGAAGGGACCATCCAATTACTTTTATTTATTTGTCCTGTTAATGGTCGAGTACCCATGTGAGACAATGTAATGCATGGATATGTTGTCCTGATGTACATAGCACAGGATCTGTGTGTTTAGTCAAGTTGACAGCATAGTGGATCTCTGTTAACCTGGGTGATATATGCCAAACTAACACATTTTTGTTTTCTTTTTATGAACTATGCCTATAAAAGCCTGCCTCTTTCTCCCCCTTCTTTTTAAACAATAATCGCACTCAGGGTAGGCAGTTGACTTCTGTTCTTATCATTGGATACCCCTCCTATAATACAAGCTCAGTTCCTGACAGTTTTTAGTGATTCAAAAGTTTTGTGAAAACTAGCTAGAAGCTTTGGAAATCTATTTTAACCAAAACTCCTGCCTATACAAAACATTTACTGATAATTAAGTAAAATGACTAAGCAGATATATTATAAAATACTACATTTAAACAAATACTGAGTGAAGCTAATACTGTGCAACCAACATTCATGACAAATGCCATAATATATAAATCCACCAGATGGCAGGAGTGTTCCATAAATACCTGTGTAGTGTAGTGTGTGACTTCATCGTTTTAAATACATAGAAACTATTGGGGGATTTTATCACATCATTGTTTTAATATATTAAGACAATGTTAACACATTATGACATATATAAAGTGACAAAAGACTACAAGAACCACAGCACAATTTAGACCCCTATCATGATCCCCCATGATTTCTTTTAATATTCCTACCATACTGTCATGTTGACTTCAATTTCTTCCCATAAATCAGGACTAATTTATGACTAGAGCTCACATGTAGTAGGTGTAATCAGCTGCCTGGGTTTATTCTCTTTCACAACACAAATATTATTTGACAATCTAGATATCACTTTGGTCATACAGTAATAAAAGCGTTTAAGGAATAAATATATGTGATCATTCATTTGTAAAGATTTTTTTGTCCTTTGAAATTTAAATAGAAAAAAATGTGTCAAGCTTTTCCCTTTTTCCTTTAGTCTGCATCTTAGTCTTAGTTCATAGGAAAATGCTACCTGCAGCTGTGTTTCAGGCAGTGCTATGTGCTTTTGAGGTGACCAGCCATGACAGCTAACTATTTATGAGTTTGTTGTCTGGTCTGCACTAAATTTGAATGGTAGGGGCTCCTCTTCCCTGCACCTGGGTGATGACATCATTTGGATAGATTTCCTTATTTAATCAGTAAATAATAGAATTACCCCAACAGCGGATGATGAGTGGAGGAGAGTACAGAGAAATCTTTGTTGGTACCTAGTTTCTGATCACAAACTGAATTGCTTTGATTACAATGAAGAAAAATAAAAAGCCCCTTTGTATTGTGCCAGAACTGTACAGATAACAAAACATGTTGAATAGAATTGCACGTCTTTGGGCAAGTAGGAGAATTCACACACATTTGCAATATAGTTGGGTTGAAATAAGTGGCTATTTGTCAATTCAGTAGATAATATTGAAAAAAGGAAAACTAATTAGGGTACAACACCACCATGTAAGATAAAAGCATGTGTTGTGTACATCTAAAGAGGCATCATTTTTACATTTTTAAACAGGAAGGGACACTTAGGATTCTTCTGAAATCTAGTAGGAATGGGGAGATTTTCCAGCATTAATTTCCATTTTCCCCCTGGCTAGTGGAGAGCATGGCCTTCTATGCAAAGCATTAAATAATAGACATTGTTTTTTTCTTTATTTCCCTTAGCATGTATAGTCTCTTTGGGCTGCCTGACTTGGTAATCCAAACCCCTAATACTAAGTACTACACCCAATGGCATACCTTTATGCTCCAAAATAACCCTATCAGATACAATATGTTTTGCTTCTCAAGATATTTGAGGATGTTTGTTGGTTTGGTCAATGTATAGTGTTAGCCAATATTTATTATGAGTCAGCCTGGCCTCAACCTTGATCTTCTTCAGAGGCATGCTGGTAACCATTACTGACCATTACTGAACCCAGGGGTGCAAATACTACACCAGCCCCAAATGCACCAGGCAGTATAATACAGATAACCACTGGGTTCATGTGCACATTTATATAAACAGTTGGCAACATACTACCTAGATTTGATACAATTAATTTATTGAGTGTGGTTATTAAACAGCGTAAGAACAAACAAAGCCATATGCAATTTATTGATAATAACTGTGTTTTTCAATAACTGTGTTGAGTGCGTAAATTATTATTATTATTATTAATAATAAACAGTATTTATAAAGTGCCAATATATTACACAGCACTCTACATAAAATAGGTTTTGCAGATGACAGACATATGCATATAGTGACGCAGGAGAAGGAGAGGGCCCTGCCCTAAAGAACTTGGTGGGAAGTAGTGAGGGTTTAGGGGACAGAAGAACATGGGTAGGAAACTGAATATATGTTTTTAAGAGCTCTTTTAAATGAGCAGAAAGTAGGAGCAAGTACGAGGAAGACCATTCCAGGGAGTAGGGGCAACTCTAGAGAAGTCTGGGCATGTGATGAGGTGAAATGGAAGCCAATAAAGAGAACTACAAAGATATGCAGCGGAAGAGGAGCGGAGGGAAGGATGGATGAGTCTGGCTGCAGCATTCATAATAGATTGTAGAAGAGAGAGTCGGGTTAGTGTAATACCAGAGAGGAGGAGGTTACAGTAGTCCAGACGAGAGATTATAAGAGCATGTACAAGGAGTTTGGTGGCCTCTGGGGACAGGTAGGGGCGGATTTTGGAGATGTTGCGCAGGTGACAGGACCTGAAAATGTTCTGAATATGGGGGGTAAATGGGAGGGCAGAATCAAAGATGACGCCAATACAACAAGCCTGAGGGGAGGGCCGAATAATAGTGTTACTAACAGTTAGGAATATGTCAGGGGAGATTTGAAATTTAAGGGGGAGATGATGAGTTCTGTTTTTTCTAGGTTTAGATTCAGAAATCTGTCAGACATCTATGACGAGATGGCTGACAGGCAGCATGAGACCTTATCCAGGACTGAGGGAGACAGGTCAGGGGTGGATAGATAGATTTGAGTGTCATCAACATACAGATGGTACTGTAAGCCAAGGGAGGATATGAGACTACCGAGAGAGGAGGTGTACAGAGAAAAGAGAACCGGTCCAAGGACTGACCCTTGGGGTACACCAACAGAGGAGAGTGGGTGAGGAGGAGTTACCATTGAAAGAAACTTGAAAAGAGCGGTCAGACAGATAGGAAGCAAACCAAGAGAGAGCAGTGTCACTGATTTAGTAACAGGGCTGATGATTTACAGGTGGAAGGGGTGGATATGGTTGGAGTAGCAGTAGCATCATATATATATATATATATATATATATATATATATATATATATATATATATTCTACCTTGACTTTGCTAAGAGATATGTTGCCACTGATGTTAGTGTTTAGTTTTACAAACTGAATTTTTAGTTCATACTCCATTGCCTTCTCACCTAGGATATTTCAGTGATTAAATCATGTTCATGCTCTTGTCAGAGCTTAGGGAATACTGTAGAACATTTCTTAGAGCTGATCTGTGTCCCTTCATTTTCAGTGTCTAAAAATAATAATTTGTAAAACAAGTGAAAATGTTATTTTAACCTGGGCTACAATGCTGAATAATTGGTCCTCACTTCTTCCTGGATAAATTGAACCTATGAATTTAAAAAAGGACACACTGAACTGCTAAATATATCTGTGCCTCAAGCCAATTTATTCATGTAGTTGTCCCTGCTCACCATGCTCCACATTGTTTTCAGTATTCATAAATAGGAATTTTAGGGGGAAGATATCAGCCCTGCACTAGCTGCTGTGCACTTCTCTGTATTAATCTAGAACTGTGAGGTTTTATTAATTCACAAAAGCAGAGACTCCAGTTTTTTTAAGGCCACAGTGCGATTTCCCACTAGCACATTCCTACCTAAATTGTAGTAGATTCATTTATATTTATGCATTTATTTACAGTATATATTATTATTTTGTGTTTAGAACACTGATATATTAGAAAGTGATTTACCTTTCATAGAGCCATTCATATCAAATCCTGCACTACAGAAACTTTAAAGTTGTGGTTATATCTATGCGGCCGCATTGAAGTGCATTGTGCTGCCATACAGAGAGGTAAGACAGGTAAATAGGCTGCCTACTACAAGAAAAGAGGGGCTTGTAGTAACATGTTTGCCAGACAGAATAAATAGTATTGCAGTACACCCGGACTTGTCTCATGTGCATCAACATTTGTGGTGCTGCATAGAGGTTAACCCATGTTAAAGTGTGAGCAGCAGTCAAACTATATAATATGCAGGCTAAGTTGACACAGATAGTACTGTGACTGTCCCAATGCAGTAGACAAACTTCTGTCACCATGGTAAAAGGAATGGTCATTCAGAGGTGGATTAAAAGGTGGTTGGCCCTCCTTGCAGTCCTTGGCAGGTAGATGCAGTAACATGGAGTTGTGCAGAACAAGTCATGTTGCAACTTTGTTACATTAACTGTTTAACTTTTATGGGTCCATTATTATTTTATATCCTAAAAAAAATGTTTGTGTCCAAATTGAGTTGGTGAACATGCTTAAAAGACAAAAACTAGTGGATAAATGTACTGTAATGTACGTAACCGTGTGTATACACTCCTACTACAGAGCAGAACATACACATATCTACTACTTACTACTTTACAAGGCATTCAGTAGTCATGGGTAAATGTACTAAGAAGTGCACTGCAAAGTGGTACTTCTGTGTAAATGTGTCTCATTATGTGCTTTCACTTTGTACTCCTATGTGTGTTATTGTGATGTGTGAAGGATGAAGCCATCAGTGAAGGGCTTGTGTTATATAAGGTTGGCAGAAGGCCTCGAGTATGGATGGTTGTTAGGGAAACATAATATTTTTTTTGCCGGTTATTGCAGGCAGGAGCAGGCAAGCGGTTATTGGCTGGTGCCTGTTAAAAGGAAGACCTGTCTCTATCAAAGTACACCACCAATATTCTACACCCCATAGTATCATACACCCCATGTTTCTTAGTACTTCAGCACTATTAAGCTCTTGTATTTTATTCAGTAGCACACTACTTTTGTCCGCAATTTCTGTCCAAGAAAAGCATTCAATACCATATGAAGCTACTACAAAAACAGCAGATCTCTTCCCCCTCCCCCTGTGCAGTGATGGGTTAACTTAATTATGAACTGTTTCCCAGCAAACCTTGCTTTTAAATTCTGCTATATAAAAAATGGGGGGGGGGGGGGGGGTTAGGAACTGTCATGGGTGAGAACTAATGTAAAATGGCAGGGAGAGGGTCTTTCAGAGGACAACTTGTAAAATATACAAATCCTTTAAAAGCCATGCTTGGGGAGGTATGTGGTGTTTTGTGTACCAGGCTGGTATTTTTGGGGGGGAAAGGGGCATACATTCTTTTTAATTTTTTGGACATTTTTTTTGGATAACCCTGGAAATACTGGACATCTGTTTAAAACTCAAGTTCAATGCTTTTCAAGCTACATTGGGGTCTAAAACACCCCATATGAAATTGTGGAAACATTTTAATTGTTTGTAAGCAAATCAATTTCTGAATGCCAAGAAATATAGCAAGGGAATACCCATTTCCATGCTTATAAATAGGATAAATAGTACAGGAAAGCACTTTTAATTGAGAAACTTATGGTTGGCAAATGATGCAGTATAACAATTTCATTGAGTGAAAAATTGAGCAACGTTTTGTTTTTAAAAAGACTTAAGGTTGAAAATAGAATTTTTGTTGGTAGACGGTGAAACTATAGGAGAATATCTGCCAAAACATTTGGTGAAAGAATAATTTGCTTTATTGATTAAGCTCTATGTCTTAGACACTACAAAGCCTTTTAAATTTCACAAAATTTGAAATTGTTTAATTTTGGTTTGGTGAAAATTCTAAAGGTCCAGAGTAAACATTGTGACCAGTTCCACATATCATAAAAAGATTACTTAGGAGATAATATATTCTGTTCATTCAGATTGGATTTGTTATCTCTTTGCATTGCAAGTTATAGCAACTGTCATTTTTCCTTTTTTTCATTTCAGTGGGAAAAGCTACAGATGACAAAAAGTGAACGGCGGAAAATAGTGTGTTCTGTAACATTTCACATAATTGCCATTACATGTGTAGTATGGTCGCTATATGTGCTCATAGACCGAACAGCAGAAGAGATCAGGCAAGGCAATGACAACGGTAAGATGTTTTACATTACTTTCAACTGTGATAAAACAGTAAGTAAATGACGCTAAATTGTAAAAAACACTTAATGGTGTATCTCAAGGTTCTCTACTAGGTTCTGTTTTTTTTTAATAATTTTGTAAGTGATAAAACTAAAGGTTTGGTGAAGAAGGTTTGTCTTTTTGTTGATAGTACAAAGGTGCGGAATGGGGTTGACATCCCAGGAGATCTTTGTAGCATGGAGCATGATTTGGTCTTTTTGGAAGATTTGTTAAACCAGTAATAATTGCAGTTCATTGTTTTTATATGAAAAATAATTCACTAACAAAGATCAATATTCAGCATTATTTTACTGACATGTTAGTTGATGCTTGGAAAAGGCTTGAGACTTGAAGACAACAGAGTTGAGTCAGTCAAGGTCATAAGCAAGAAAATTTAAACATGAAAAGCACAGCTCTATATTGGCAGACTTGATGGACCACTTCAGAATATTTATACTTACAATTGTAACTTAACATGTAGATGTTTGGACATTAAGTCAACACGATAATGGGAAAAGTAACAAAGTAACCTAAACATCTCATCAGAAATCAGCCCTTAACTGATCTGACTACAGTAATCAGAAAACTGATTGATTCTTAAGGTTCACTGAACATTACAATTGCCATCTGCACCTACTGAAAAAAAGCAAATCTATTTGCAAATAGACTTATAGATAGATTAGGAACCATCTAAAATTTTAATATAATTTTTTGAAAAAAAAAACGGCAAAAATAAAAGAAAGCTCACCAGTGAATAATTAGTCATAATACGTCACTTTACTAGAATCAAACAAAGGAAAAGAAGCCCCAAAATACATACCTGTCATAAGCAGTATAGCATTTTCTGAAGTTTGCAGTTCTTTTATTCTTCTTGCGAACATCACAGTGTCCGCAGATTGAACATAGTCAATTACATATCGTCTGTGGAACGGTTGCCCATTAGCTCCCCCATTGCTGCCTGTTTAATGGCTGTGGCAGAGGACACCAATGTAAATATTTTAGATATATCTAATGGTTTATAACATTTTCTTACTTTTATTCTTATTGAAATGATGGTTTGCCATATCCATTGCAAATGCAAATGTTTTGCTGTTTTGGGGGCATATTTTTTTGAATTGGTAATATTGCAATTTGCAAACGTTCAATAAAAGTGACTTAGTAACTGTAATTAAACAAATGAAGCAAGTAGATACAGTTGAGGAAGGTTTAGTGAATGTCACAGTTAATTGCTTTATAAATATACCCCTGTAATTCACATTATTTTTTATAACATATTTTAGACATGAAAGGTATCAGGGAAAGGGAAGGAGAAGAGGATGGAAGAGAAAAAGGGAAAGGAAGAGGTAAAAAGCATCAGGGGAAAGTTGCTATGGTCAAATTAAGGATACAATATATGTATAATTACCTGTCTATCTATTAACAATGGAGATGGAGACCACTGTTTAGTCAGGAAACCATTTAGTAGCATTAATACAATGAAAAGAACTGGGTCACCCTGCTGACAAATAAAACCAAAATACAAAAATACAAAGAAGAGCTGTCAATTCACACTTAGGGCTGTAGTGAGCTATCAGAACTGTGTATGAGGATTATTCCACATCTACCCTCTTCTTTCCAATGGAAAGCTGAGATATCACATCTGAAATGCAAATTCAAAGGATTACTAAACTTCCTCAGATGCACTCCTTTTGATACTATCTTTCTCCGTATCCACTAAACAAGAAAAAAAGGGGCCCTATTTATTGTCAGTACAAAAAGAGATAATTAAAATCCAATTTTCTTTGTCTCCCTTTGGCTTATTGACATTAATAAAGGTATAAAAAATGGTGAAATTAGTAGTTTTCTAGTTGTTGTGTCCCACCAAGAAGTTGGGAGAGTAGGTATTGTTTCTATCAAACTAAGAGGAATTAGTAGGAACATTGTCCCTAAACACCTCCAAATAAACAAGAAGTAAAGAGAGATCTCAAGTGTGGACACATTGAGAACAGCTTTACCCAACCTACATTGCATTTAAAAGTTTAAAAAAAACATTGCCTTTACCTGAATTTTAAAGTTGTATACTATACATATTCTTGTATGCTGCACTAAAAAGCCAAGACACTTGTATATGAAAAGCTTTATTTACACAGTTATTTTACCTGAAGTTCTCGTTATTATACATGTTGTATATATATCTCGTTGTTATATATTTCACAACAAAACGCATGTATTATGCTTTAGTCGATTGACCTTAGTCATTCATTTTTATCAATGAAACCACTCGGCGAGCCCTTAAGTGCTAATTTAACAATGGGTGGTGGCAATCTGTTTGTAGGATTACTATATAAACTCTATTAATGAGGTTGGTGATAGATAATTCCGAGAAGCAGAACAGCAGTTTTTAGAGGCCACATCAAGCTTTTTTGACAAGAAACACACCCATGATATGTAGCCTTTTACAGTTTTTTGTTTCAATCAGTTTTATTAGGTTTTCATTTTATCCATGTTACAATAAAAGGCATGACACACCAAAATGTAAAGCATATATGTTAAACAAAAACAGGCAACAGGTGTCTATAACAAATAATACAAATCAAATGTTGTAACAAAGTTAGCACAATATCAGGTCAGGCTATTAAGGAATACTGTAAACATCAGACAGAATGTATGTCAAAAAGGCACACAACATAGGTTCAAAGGAAAGAACAATAACACAGAGTAGGTAATGGCTAGTAGAGAATATAAAGGGTAAAACTGGCAGAATAAATAGAGTATACACCAACTCTAGGTGTGGAGGATGGGGAAGAGAAGGGAATTAAGAGCCTTTTACAGCTTTTAAAGTGGATCCACCACTAAGAAGTTACGTAGGCTGCCATTGCTGAATTTATTGTGAAGAATGCTAATGTCCTGGATCTTTTGGTTCTTAGTAGTTCCACTTATGCTCCTGAAATAGGTATGCAGATAGCTGTGTGACAAGTTGTGTGACAAATAGGTGATTACCTGAACCACAAACTCATTCTAGGCCGGTGATTTGGAATGTATTAGAGGCATTGGATTAGAACACCAACCAGCGTGCTATGTTTTTACGAACTAACTCAGAAATGGCAGCTCACAGAATCTCTCAGTCCATTTTAATTTTGTTTTTTTTGCAGTTTGTAAAACTTCCTGTCTGCAATATTTGACATTTATGAGCCTATTTTTGTTCTGGTAATATATTATGAAATCTGCAATTGTTCTGAGTAAAGATGTACAGATGTGTTGACAATAGATAATTATGAAGCATAAAATGTGAGCAAAACTCTAAAAGAGATAAATGCAAGTTTTCCTTTGGAATGTGGTTCTCCCTTCTAACAAATTAGTTGATATGTGAAAATATGTACCTTTCCCCAAAAGGCTAAAAAAAGTTTGTGAAATTTTTCTAGCCTTTGTCTATTGCCAACTTTGACAGCTGTCAGAGACTGTCTGTGGCTTTTATGAGAGGAGGTTATTGAAGGCACACATGTCAGTCCAGATTTAAAGATAAGAAGACCAGAAATACACTAGATTATTGTGGTGGCATGTGGTGTGTCTTGCAGCAACCTCTGAAAACCATAAAGTCTAATAAAGGTCCATAGACAAACCCTGGAAGCTCATATACATGTAAAAGCAAACATTGCTGATGCTTTTATTTAGCATATTATATCTATAAAAGCAACTTTTTAAAATAAATCTGTAGACTTATATTAATCAAGAATATGTATGATCTTCCTGTGATGTATGGCTGTATTAACAATATATTGTAATAAATTTAAAGAAATATGCATTATGTGACACTGGGTTACCACCTAAAATTTAAAGGAATTGATTATACAAGTATTTAAATGGAGAAAAATGTGTTAAGAATTAATAAACTTTTAATTGATTGCTGTTGAAAGGAGCAATATTAGGATAATTTGTTCAAGTGCAGCTATCCTACTGACATCATGCGGTTAGTATTTACATAACAGAACATTGAAACATTAGATAATACATGTACAGACAACCTTTAATAAACTTCTGCTATACTTGTTAAGTAACAGCTGACACTGCCTCTTCTCGCACATTCTTGGCTGGTACAATCAATGCTGGATCACAAGTGGGATGTTAAGAATAGCTGCTGTTGTAACTATGGGATAAAAAAGGGGGGGTTGTCAAAATCTACTTCCATGAAAAACAATGGTGAACAATATGAAATACTGTTCAAAAAATGAGATGTCTCTATCAAAGGTATCCAATATCTTTGGAAAAAAGCAAAATGCAGATTGCAAAATGCCTTCTTCTTATTATTAATAGGTGGAAGGCCTCCAAATACTATAACAGTGGGTTGATACAACTTAGATAATCAACCTAATGTTAGACAAGTTTTAATTTAGTTTCACAGTTCTATGCAGTCCACCTTGACATTATTATTTATAAATTCTTTTGAGTGCCATTAAGAGGAAATTAGATTCTTGCCATATGCTTCTATAAACTTCTCTATTTTTGTGTGTTGGACGAAAGATAGGAGCAAGGACAATGCCTAGAATACCAAGACTTTAGTTTTGCATTGGTTTGCATATAGATCTATAGATGTTAACATAAAGTAGAACCTCACCTTATCACTTTATAATTACTTTCTGGAAATGAGCAGTTTTAATAGGACAGCCAAAAAGAAAGTGCAAAGAAAAAAAAGAACTGTTGCTTGCTGATAGTATTGTATATTTACTTTAGGAAAAGCTTCTAAAGGTATGGGTTTTGAGTAAAAATGTATTTCCATGCACTATTGACTTTAAGGTTTCAGGAAATATGGTGTTAATTTTTTTTTACCCAAAATATTCAATATATTGTAGCATCTCCAACTTGCTATTAAATTGTTCTTCTATAGGAGGCCATTTCCCAGTGGATTTTTGATGTGTATAATAGCAGGAAAAACCTACTCCGTTTCTAACAGCTATTTATTCTCTTGTGGACGTTTATACCAAAGCAAGTCGCTGAAAACAGCTAGCTGAGGTTGTTTAACCACTTTACAATCATAGCTTCTGTTTGATATATATTATGACCTTTTCTTTGTGTCATAAAACTTTTGTCCTTGTTATTGTATTCTAAGTACTAATGTTCTATAGCATGTGCCAGAATGTAATGTATAAAAAATGAATTGTGACACATTTGACTAGTCACTAAATCATTTCTACAATGTAAAGTACATTGTACTGTATAATAGAAAGTATTAGAGATATATAAAATGCAATCTATTGTGGATATATTTTTTTAAAGGCAGGATGTACAAGAGTTTTTTCCATGACCAGTATGACATTACACTGTTAATGTTCTAGTATGCATTTTCTAACATTATATAGAATCAATACTTGTCCTAATCAGTCATTAGACGGATGTTCAGATGGGTGTTTGGGTGGGTAACCACTGCCAGATGTAAATCCCTGCACAGAGGTCAGATGACTGATTTTGGAAATTATTTTTTGTGATTGTTTCCAGTGACAAATGAACGAATGAGCTCTGTACACAGAGTGCTGTTCTGTTCTATGAGGAGGGGAAAAGACAAACTGGTGGAACCTATTGTGTTTTCTTCAGCAATGTTCCAGATCAGTCATTTATCAATCCGCAGTGGCGGACTGATGACCCATGTCAGGGGACAGCTGTACACATGACAGATTTTCACCCAAAATAAGCATGAATATTCATCTTGGGCAAGGATCATCTGATGTATGTACATAGCACTGGAAGCATGTGTACTAGAAAAGATTGTGCTGATTTAAACTGTGATAGTGTTTTCTCCTTCAAATGGAATTTAAATGTTATAATAGCACTTTGATGTATTGAATATATTTCTCAATTGGGTTGTACATGGTGAACATTTAATGAAAGTCAACTGACTGGCTATTGAAGTGAGAAAAGACTACTGTCTTTCTTAAAGTTAAATTCCAGCTTCTTATTCTGTTGATTGAACAATTAGGGAGCCACAACATTTACAAACCCAACACCTGATTGGCTTCCTATATCTCCCACACAGGGCTCTGCTTACTAGAGTTCCAAGGGGTTGGGACAAAGTCATATTCAGCTGCATACATAAGAAATATTTAATAAACACAAATAGTTTTCAACAAATACATTTTTAATTATTACAGAGCTGTTAAAAGTGGACCTTGCATGAACATGGAAGGTACGCTCATTTTCTTAGCTCCCTTAAACTGATGCATAAAAAAATCACTGTGCCTGATCACTGGCTCCTGGAATAGCTGGAAGCTCATAACACCACAAATGTGTCAATGCACAGGGCTACATTGCATTTTTTCTGGATTTTTGCCAATCCCAGGAAGCATTGGTAAGATGTGGTGATGTCCCTGTTGAGCTGAGATAAGCAATTTGTTGGCCATTTTTTAAGGTTTATTTTAGTTGTTATCGGTTGTTGAATCCTTAGTTTTTAAAATATTGTTGGCTTTGCTGATCTCTACCTCTAAAAATGCTAGTTACATGGTTGTCATGATGATAATATGGATTCTCCACATAAAATAACCTAAAGCGAACTTTAAGGTCAGGAATAATCAACTATTTGTTTGTTTCAAGTTATGGACTAGAAGAATTGATATAGACATTTGTATGGTTGACATTCTTCCCTGAAGACTGAAAGTTATTCCAAGGCGTCCCCCCATGTTAAAAAGTTTAAGAAACATCTAGCCAACTAATATTTTGTACCACTATAAAGGTTTAATTTATTAAACATTATGTGCACGCAGCACACAACAATTTTGCATTGACAATAAATTGTATCATACTGTGCTAAGAGTATCCGAGTGTATATGCATAGATTAGCTTGCTCTGCTCATTACAAGCAGGCAAACATGAATTCATACCAATACCTCTGAATGGGTTTTCAGTTATGTATGCTGCTAACTATTTGCTCTGACAGATGACATCGATTGTGGTTCTTTTACCTGTTACTTTGCTTGGCACATTTTGTTGCTTGGTTAGCTGGTCACTTTTAGTATGCTTTATCAGCAAAAACAATAGTAAGTAGCATTATTTGGATGTTCAGCCAATATGGTTAATCTAAGACTGCACTATATGCATTGATTTTTAGTGTATGATTTAGGCGTATGGCCTCCCAATGCCCATGGGCATCCACTTGGTCAATAAAGACCACAGTGCTATTTTACTATGGCATACTATCTATGATATTTTTTATTTCTTTTTAGTAAATTCTAATTTAGTCAAGCACCGCCAATAAAGTCTAATAAATCAGACATCAACTTTGTTTTTTTTTTTTTTAACTAAACTTGATACAAAAAATTAAAGTATTAGACATGAACATGCATCAATAAATTGTAAAAAAAAATGAAATGAGATACTGTATCTATTTTTCTCAGCCAGATACACAAAAGTAGTTGTGACCCTCACTTGCTGTCACCATGACATGCTAAGCCAATATTAGGCATGCACTTATAAAACAAAAGTTGTGGCTTCAAAAAAAAGGGTGCACTGTCCTTGTGATCATACTGTTTAGATAATTTTCATAAATAATTTCATAAATCCAGAAAATGTTATACAATGTATATATTGTATAAAGTGACCATTGAAGAAACAGGATATGATGAATTGGATATAAGCATTGTTCTTGGGTATGCACTGTTCCCGAGAACAACATGCACATGTTATTTATTTAATTGGAAAAGAAAAAATAAATTGGCAGCATAAGCTGCTGGAGACCAGCCATTCATTTGTCAGATGTCAGTTAGCTGTTAGTAAGAAATGTGTTTCTTGTGACATCTATATAAAAGCTTTAGACAGCATGAGCTGGCAGGTAAGAAACTAGGTAGACCATTAAAGGGACTTCTGTATCACTAGTGAAAGGCTCCAAAAGGAAAATATAAAATAGCTGTGGAATATTGCTGTGGAAATAAAACATAAAATAAGCAATATTGCCATGTTAAATTATTTTACTTCTTTCATAATTAAAATAAGGTATGAGAAAATATAAAGATACTAATTAAAGTGTACTATTTAGTGATTTAATTTAATGTGAAGAACTGAACAGAAGAGATTTAGCAGCACTTTGGATTTCTACAAAGAAAATTGGCATAAAGTTCAGGTTCAAGTCTACCTTGACTTCAAGTCAAACCCTGTGTGTTCAAAGTACATCAAATATAATGAATTCTGGTACATTCTACTAGGACAAACATGTAATCCATAATGTACTTTATAGCCTTTGAACTATGTCTGCAGGTTACAATGGACAAAAACAGCGCAGGGAATTCCAGGTAACATCCATGATCAAATATTACCCATCAGGGTCAACTGGGATTACTCACACTAATAATTTAAAACAAAGAACTGTCATTTAGTAATAGGAGTGCAACAGGTTAAACATGTCATTTATGACTGACATCATTTACATCACTGAATGCTGTGCTTTATGCTTGCAGATTTTTACTGGGGGCACAAATACATTTTACCTAAACATTCCTGCTGCCAGTGAAATGTCCCATAGAGGCTGACAGCTGGAGCCTGGTACTGAAATAACTGGAAGAACCATCCCACTACTTTGCCTTGGAAACAAAAGCACTCTGCCCTGAGCACTTCTGGTTCAAGGCTTATAAAAATGAAACACGCAGGTTGAGAACAGGAAAGTACACAATTACAGGAAAGTGCAGAAGAGAGAAGCTGTCACAGTACAATGCTGTCAGACTGTGGGCTGTTAGGCCATTATGATAGTTAAAAAAGGGAAAGTAAAAAAAAATAAGAAAAAAGGTAAAATTAATAAAATTTAAAATACCTTGTAGAGGCATAGATTAGAGAGTATCCCAACGTACTGCTTGCATAAAAAATTCCCTCGGAAGGTGACCTCTTTCAAAGTTGTGGTGGAAAACTGTGCAGTTAGCTGCCACTAGGCTGCCATGTTGCTGAATACAGTTTAATATCAGGCACAGTTGTATTTTTCTTATACTTTTTAAGGGTTATTCAGGGTTTCATCTCTACAGTATAACTCTGTCTATTAGTTCTAAATATATTACTTCCTTATTATATTTTTTTCTAAATAATCTCCTTCATCCTTCCATTTTAGAAGTATTTTTCCATCTTTTATCCTAACAGATTGTCTGTAAGATACAGTATATATGTAGAGTCTTGAAATAACATTGTCCCTTTAATTGAGAGAAACATTCTAACACAGAGATGACTCAGACTTTTATCTGCTTTCAGTGAAAAGGACTTGAAAATCATTTTATGATTACTCATATGGTAAGTTCAAGGTTTCAGGTATTTAAATGAATCACTATATGTTTTAGTTCATTGGTTTGGACACATGAAGGTAAAATTGTATGTAATTTGTCAGCCTAACAGAAAAACAGGATATTTGTTAAAGCTAACAGAGACTGAAATGTACTTACGAGCAATCAGAGATCTGTACCCACCCAAGACCCGTAATCTATAGCATGCACCTCCAGGAAATCTCCCAGATTTGCAGAAACCTCTAATTTACCCTAATCATCCCTACTCCTAAAAATGTATTGTTTGCTGGCAATGTGCATGGTGAAATATGAATTCTAAAGTGTATGATAGAGGTTTTGTGTAGTTTGGTAACATAACAATATACATTGATTGCTTTTATTGGAAGAAAACTCTGCTTAAGAAAGAAGTCAAACAGGGAGAAGATCCTACTCACATGTACAGCTCAGTGTACAGGTTTGGTTCATGCAGAAGGAACCTCATCCCAACTCAACTAATGGACATAGCCAGAGACTCCCAACCTTGAAGAAGACAGAGCAAAGATGACAGCAGCAGCAATGGAGCAGCAAATTGCCATTGCAGCGCTGGTTGGGGGAGTTCTTTAATGTTCAAAGCTTATTTAAATTTTTTAGCAAAAGCCTGCAGCAGAGTTTTTTTATTGTGCTTTAAGATTCCTTTTTTAACATAGTCATAATCCTCCTTTTAATACTCTCATTTCTCCATGGTTATAAATGAATGTTGAGTGAGAGGTCAATAAAAATTAGAAATAAAATCTACCATTTTTTTATTCTGTTTACTGTATGTTACCAAACAGTGGCAGATGTTGCCTATTGCGAAGTACCAAAAGTTCTCTAATTTTTGCTTAATTTGCACTTCCTTACTTTAGAATGTTTAGATATGTTACTTGCTGAAATAGCTTTTCCTATCATTTGCTGAGAGCACCTGCATTTACAAACTATATATTTGGATGTAGGTCAAGGACATTTATCACCAATTTTTACCTTGCTCTGTCTAGTGCCTGCACATTTTATATGTTTACCCGTCAACTCAATAAAAGTGCTATAATTAGGTGCTTATTTTAAAATGAGACACTGTTAGCATTGCTGCAACTTTTTCAGTTAACACTTTTTCTTACCTTCTTTGTTTTTGAAATGTACCTCATTTCCAGGCCAATGTCACCTCACAAACGATAAAGTTTCACCCAATATCTATCTCTTTGATATCATGCTGATTGACAATACAGCATACAAAGAGCAAAGGGCAGTAAAATTGAAAATATGTATTATATATAAAAATTATTTCTATTCAAAATGGTAGCTCATGTGTTCTCAAGTTCAACATCATTGACCCTTTTAGGAAGAAATGGTACAGTATACTTCTCATTGGAGAAATATAGTAATGGGAGTATCTTACCTTCTTCTAAAATTTGAGCCATCTGGCTAGCATACTGACCTTCTGGCTTCTATAATTTGATCCGCTTACCCAGAGCAGGTATGCATTTTAGGTGAGA
>NC_092860.1:110971861-110973332 GCF_032062135.1 Pyxicephalus adspersus | reverse complement strand
TTTTTTTTTTTTTTTTTTTAAAAAGGGTGTTGCATTTAAAAAAAACCCCAAACACACATAATTTTTACTCTACATAAAAGGGTTGTCTAGAGTTTAGGTACGCTTTAAGTCCTTATCTGCAAAGTTGTCTAGGTTATGGACTGAAATTGGTTTAATAAATAAATAATGTTTACTGTTTATTGGAATATTCCCTTAACTATGATCACTACTATGTTCACTACAGTCCAACAATTACATGCAAGAGCAAAGCAAAAATTACTTAGCTTCACCATTTTCAAACATTTAATTCTACCTGATTTTTACCTCTACTATACTAAGGAATGAAGGCCAACTCCATGGATTGTTAGAAAAAAAAGATTGAATGTATATTCAAATGCATATAATATAACTGGTTATTAATATTCATAAAACATAATACAGCAGATTGTTGATCCATGGAGAATTTGATTGCCTTAGGGGATCAGGAAGCAGTTTCCTAGTTGTAATATTTTGGACCTTTTTTAAGACGTGTTTGCCTTTTCCTGGATGATCTGTGGGTTTAGGGGTCTGGGAAAGCAGGCTTTTCATTTATTTAGTTTTGTCATCTTGCTTGAGTCTAATGAACATGTCTTTCTAACCTAGCTTTGCAACTCTATAAAATGAGGCAATTAGCATCAGTCGCATGAGAAGTCTGCAAAGATAGCTCATATGTCACATTCAGGAAATAGTTTCTTTAAAGAACTAGAATATATTGAAATATATTCATACAAATGCTGAGATGACACATATATCTTCATACAATCAAAAATAGAACAAAGAAAAATAATAAAATATCTTGTGAGCTAGTCCTAGTTTTGTAATTTGTTGCATATATCCAGAAGTTATCAGAACCATTATTGCATATTTCAGTAAGAGCTGTTTTCTCATTGTAATTCTACACATTTGAATATAAATTTTTAGTCTCTATTTTTTTATTTCCTTCTATTTTTCTATATATGGTGTTATTGTCCAGTAAATAATTTGGAAGCTTTCCAGTCTTTGCAACATTCCCACTGTCAGGTTTTATAGGTAGGTCACAGATAATGCCATTAATATTTTGTATTAGTTAGCATAAATGGCAATAAGTGACTGCGTTATTAAAAGGAAAGAAAAAGACTGTTTTACTTAAAGACCTAAATGTTATTCTTTTTATATTATTATTACATGCTTTTGATCTACATAACTAACAAGCTAAATGAACAAGGCAGCAGCAAACAATGAATTGCATCAAAAGATTTCTTGTGTTGAGTCCCGTTATTGTTTTCTCACTTTAATTTACAGGTTTTATTTAATGTCAACAACAGTATGGATTTCAATGCTGAAAAGATATGTGCAATAGTTTCCTTGAAAGCTGTTAGGAGATTAAAAATAGCTTGTTTTTTACTAAACTCAACTTGTTATATTATATAGGAATATTACAAGGTTTTAATTTATTAATAGCATTTCTGCATAT
>NC_092860.1:110958453-110969105 GCF_032062135.1 Pyxicephalus adspersus | reverse complement strand
ACATCACATTACCCTCCCTGATCCTCCCAAACCTACCTTTTCCTAATTACAGCCTTGTCTTGCGCTGGTCTTTATTTTTTGGTGTCCAAAAGGTTAGCACCACCAAACAGTGCAGAGAAGGAATACGGACTAGATCTGTTTACTTTTTTTTTACTGTGTATGGATGGTCCTGAACCGAGCTGCCCTGTGTTTTGAGCCCCTGGCTATGGCACTGGGGGAGCTAAGCATTGCATGTAAGGTTACATGTTACAAAGAGTTAAGTAAAAATGCTGAAGTAGGTAAAAAAAGTTGCTATGTTCATTTAATGCCCTTTAGTGGACTGCCTAATTTTGAATGAAATTATTTTATTTTTAAAATTAAAGTTTGATTGCTCAATCACAGGTATTAAATATGGATTTTATGGGATATAAACTGTAAGGGATATTTTACAAACTTTGTATTTTTTAGATAATTATTAAATGAATTGCGCTTTTTGCCACTTTACATTATTTAATGCAAAATTATGTGCTGTTTTGTGTTGCAGACAGTTTCTCTATGTCATACTGTACATAGTACTCTTTGCAACTGATGACCTCTAACTGTTCAAACCTCTACTGGTAACTTGACCAATGCATGTAATACAGCTCTTACTACCATACCCAAGTGTTGTCCTAAAAAATGATTGCTGCTTTAGTGAATTTAATATAAAGGCATTTTTTTCTAACATCATGTCTTGTACTAGGAGCCGACAACTGGGTACACATACAACCCCTAATTTTTTTATCACATGACCTATCACAGCACATGATGCCAGACTCAATTACGGAACACCATCCTGAGAAAAAAATCACATTTTGAAAGGGGAATGTCTACCCAGTGACCAGCTTTTACACAGCAGGAGAATTTGAAGTTTAGAAAAAATGCTTTTCAATTATGCAGTACACAGGCAAATGTTGCTGGGTAAATGCTGGGCATTCACAAGAGTCCTGTCCACCCTGGGCTGGCACAGTTTATCAAAAAGACATTGTAGTTTCCAGAGAGTACAGTTGTCAGAGCAAATATATTATAATGACTCACTCTCATACATGCTTTACACATTAACTGCTAGACAGTCCCCAGCTGTTAGGAATAATTAGAGTGTGTAAATCACAACAAATGCAAGTCAGAGTTGGGAGACAAACAGAAAAAATATTCTTATGGTAGCCTGAATAGCCTATATATGTAAAATCTTCATGAGGAGTTACAGCAATGGATATAGTAGGGAGGGTTAAGATGTAGGCATTGATTACGGTACTAGTCATATCCACACAGCATCGTAGTCGCAGTTTGCTTCAAGAATTGCAAACCTGTTTAACCAACAACTATAAGTAGGGTGTATAGCTTTCCAAATAAAGCCCATTATCAGTTTATTGTGAGGTCACGGGGCAGATCACCATTGGGAATGTTAGGAGGACCTAAAGAATACCAGCAGCTCCTACTGGAGTCACTATGATTGTGATATGTATAAAAAGGATTGTAATTTGAAGCCTATAACAGACTCAGGTGCCCAGGTAAAGAAAAATCCTTTTTAGATCTTTGGCAGAAAGTATAACAGAGGCAACCTTTTATAGTCACAACACAGTATGTTGGCCATTCATCTCTGTAAGGTTGAATGATAACATCTTCGTTCTGCAGAAACTCTTCTTTCCCCTTTCTGTTCATACCATGGCTGGTGTACCGATGTTTATACACCCCTGAGACCGGTTTGTCTCCGCAGACCCATACTCTCCCTTATAAATTAATTCTGACTTGTGATATCAGGAGATAAAGAGGCTACCTTTAATGAATCTTAATGGGCTGCTTAAACAAAGTTCACTGTTACTTACATTTTTAAATGGCTTTGTCGGCACTTGTTGCATCAAGTTTGCCTATTGAACAATATATATAGAAAAGGGGATGAATACTGTATTCATTACCAAATTTAAAATTATACAATTTTTTTCTTCTATCTTTAGAAAAAAAATCTGTTCTGTAAATTTCACATTCAGTTAGAAGTAAACCCTAATATGTATTCCTTAGGACCATTTACAATATATCCCTTTAAATATAGCAAATGTTGATTGATAGAGCACTTTTTATTCATAAATCCACCATGCTTCATAATTTCAACACAACATATAGACACTATCTTTAGAAATAAAATGTCTTTTTTAATATTAGGTTCTAAATTCTGACTCTGAGTTCCTTGTATATTCCATGATGTGGAAGGATTTGCAGACAGTGCCCTCAGCAAAGCCCACAGCCGGTAACAGGAAAGTACTGTTTGGGCATTGTCTGTCCCTTGCTTCGTATGTGCCTCTTCTGATTACCATATCATAGAAAGCAATATGACACAGTGACAAAAAAACATCAACATATCAGGAAAACATCTTGCTGCACAACAAGAAAATGTATATGAGAAAATAATAAATGGGAACGTTTTATGACATACAGTTTTTCCTGTCATGAGCAGACATTTTTTGATGTGAAAAACACAGGCTTTGTATAAAATGTAAATAATTGGAGTTATTTATGGTTATGTAAAGACCATGTTTGCCCACAACTAAAACATTTCTTGACTTTTTCACTGACCTCTCACTATTTTTTAACATTCCACATCTCCTATATGCTACTTTTTGTTCTGTTCAAATGTCAATAAACCCAAAATGTATTTATTAGAGGCTGTGAAGTAAATGTATCTATATATGTTCCCCTTTTTTGTCCTGGAAACTACTGCAGTGAGTGCTAAATACCTTGAGGTCCTGCCAGGCATTTATACTTCATTTTCTGTGGCAATGGCCTGAAAGATGATCCTCCCTCTGCAGCATTTTCACCCATGTGCACATGGTCCATTTTGTTTCTATCTGGCTGTGGGCTCTGTTCCTGTCACCCCTAACTTATATATATATATCACAGGCCGGAACACCTAAAAGGTTACGTCCAACCCCATAATGGACAGTGAGTTTTCTGCAAATTACCCCCACCTGCAGACCAGGGCTATGCAAGAGACTGATAGCTGCTTACCTGCAGTTTAGCTACACAAAAGACCAGTGGAGAATACAATGAAAAATGACAGTGGCTTATCTGCACCTTATCACCATTATTATTATTAAACAGTATTTATATAGCGGCAACATAATATGCAGAGCTGTAATCTCCATCCAAAGATTGGGCCCTGCAGCAAGTAATTGAGTACGACTTGGAGAATGGCAGTAGTTTATCTGTAGCTTAGCTCACCCCACAGTCCAGGACCATGCAGTGGTGAAAAAAATTATCTATTTTTATCATTATTTTTATTGTTCCGTAAAAGCAAAAATGAATTGCCAGAATTCCAGTAAGCATGTGATTTCCTGTGCACTCTGCCTGTGCTGCACTGGAATCTCACACTGTTATCAGCTTTAATGGCATATGGAAACCTACAAAAAGGTTCAGCTTGGTTCCCACAAACATTTGTTTAATAAACTGTTTGATATGGTACATTATTTATTATATACTGATTTATGCAGCCCAAATATAATCTCCTGAAATGAAAGCGTTACAGCAAAGATGTGATGGAAATGTCAATTTAATATTAATGTAATCCCAGAGTTATCATAAAGGAGTTCTATTTTCACTCCCACTCATAGTTTTGTAAACCTTCTGGACTTGTGCCCAATTGTTTAATATTTATTTATTCTTATTATGTTATTATATTGATTTGGAAATCAGATAGCCTTCTGAAAAGCAAAGGCTGCTTTGAACTTCTTCCCTTGGGGCATGTAATGATTACTTTATTATTAAATGTATATTTTATTTAGTTTATGACATACTGCATACAATTTACACAGAAACAATCTATGAAAACTATGGATGAAAGTGACACTGTCAAAAAAAATACAATTTTCATTGATTTTAGCTGACACTGTATTGACTTTTTTTCTAGTAATTTAATAAACTGCAGCTTAATAAAAATAAAAACAAATAAATCAAATATAAATTCATTGAATTGAGCTCAATAATTTAAATAAAGAGAAAAATGCAACATTGATTATGTTAATACTAAGGGTATATTATGGAACAATGAGCGCTGTTACTCTTGTGAGTGGAAGTGCCAGTTTATCAATGAACACAGCAGATTAAATCCATTCAGTTTTGGAGTAAAAGCATTTTTTTTATTGTACAATGAACCCATCACCATAAGACACTCGCATGGTTAAACTTCAAACAGTAGTGGCAACCCATTTAACTTAAATGAATCTCACTGGTAATGTTGTCCATAATGTTGTCCATGTCCTTTTTTTAGGTTAAAACTCTAACAATCCATTTACCATAAGGCACTTATAAATGGATGCCTATAGCATATATATAGAGATTTGTTTAGGTAAATCTAGCAGTGGAATGAAATTCCATTTAAAACAAAATGATTGTTGAATATATGTAAGGAATTTACATATGCTTTATTGCTGTTTGTAAACACAGTATTACAGGTGTCTAAAGATTTTTTTTTTATGTAGGTGTTTAAAGTTGCTTCTGTTTTTGGAAATAGGTGGAGAAGCAACTACAAATGATCAGGTCTCATAGTTGAACCTTTGCACCTGAGACCCATTGCTCTTTTCTATTGTAAAAGTAATACCACAAAAGAATTTGCTATATATAATGCAATAGATTCCCCAGCATAGCAATGTTAACCTTCAAAGGCAAGACCACCCTTGATATATGGATCATTCTAATTTTAGCTAACAAAACATAATTTGTATGTTTCTATAAAACATAATAGTGGTTTTGGGCCTGATTTAATAAAGCTCTCCAAGGCTGGAGAGAATACACTTTCACCAGTGAAGCTAGATGATAAGGCAAACCTGGAATTGATTTCTTCAAAGTCATTTGCTATTTGCTAGCAAATGCTTTGAATCCTGGACCAGATCCATCCCAGGTTTGTTGGATCACCCAGCTTCACTGGGGAAAGTGTATTCTCTCCATCCTTGGAGACCTTTAATAAATCAGGGCCTTTAATTCTGTCCTTGCAGCACTAGGGTCCTAGATTCAAATTCCATGTAGCATGCAATTCATATGCCCTCCCTGTGTTTTTGTAAGTTTTACTAATGCACTTTGGATTTTCCATCATCCCAGAAACATATTGGTAGGTAATGCTAAATTGTCATAGATTACATTTGTGAGAAAAAGAACGTACACCATCCTCTAGTTCTAAGGTTTTACAAATCAGGACATAAAAATCATCAGGTTCCAAACTTATTAAATCCACCCTGAGATGTTAAAACACACACAGCATATTGTACTTTATCATTATATATTAGCACAGATAGTTGAACCATGACTTACATTTTTTTATGACCATATGGCTTTCATAAATAATGCTATATAAATGCATAATAATAACTTTCACGGAAGGCTGATAATAATTGGACATTATATCTATTTATTAAAAGCTTGAAACCCTAAATAAAAAAGTCAGCTTAGCTTCAAAATTGATATTTTTTTTACCTTGACTACCTAGACAAAAAAACCTGTATCATCAGTTTTTGTCATGCCCATGTAAGTTTGACACAGGGTGAAAATATTTTTGGCGAAAAAGTTATTTTCTCAAAAAAATACTATTTCTGCAACTAAAACGTTTTGGGAAAAATTAATTTTCTAATTCTATATTGCATTTAATATTATTATTATTATTAGCAGTAAAGCTGTTATTGCAATAATTTAAATACCCATTCACTTGAGCTTTAAATACTATAGCTATAATTTGTTAATTAAGCTTAAATCTATATTCTTCTCTAAAAGGGTCTGTAAGTGGGTTACTGAGTCTTATTTTATCTGCCAGTTTGTCTTAAGGCAATTTATAATGTAACTTTTCATGACAATCGTTCAGGTTTATTGAGCTTAAAAATAAGTTCCCACTTATTACTTATGATTCCTTCTGACTGTTGTGACTTACACCATCTGCATGTAATTAGCCACTTAGGGCCAAAGTTGGTGTGCAGCTAAATTAAATATATCACTGTTCTACAAAAGGTCATGAATTCATGCAGAGAATTGTTAGCTACCTTACAATTATTTGCCATTTAGCATTTGGATAATCTTAATGAAGAGAAAAAGAGAACATGCTAGATAAATGCTGCCAATTGAAACACTCAAAATAAGAACACATTGAACTAGATGCATTTATACTAAATAAAATCTAAAAAAAACTAATAAGAAAATAAACATGCGTTCAAGTGTTAGAAACCAAAGCACATTACATATTAAAAAAAAATGTATTTCTCATAAATAAACTGGGGGAATTAAAAAGCAGGAAGTTCCCTTCATATTCCAATATAGGCGGACTTGAAGTGGTGTGCATGCTGAGGACAATAGGGGATTTTCAGGAGTTCAGGCTGTGCACAAACCATTGTAGGACATTATGATCTTATTATCTAATTTTCTGTCTCATAGTACATGTAAACCCTAAAGACAAATAGTTTGCTATAGCACTGTGTAGACATGTAGCAGATCTATAATACATACCTATTCAATAAGAGGAGAACTTTGGTGATGGTAACCATATTTATGGTTATGCATTTAGGAAAAAAGCTTAGAAACAGAATTTTTCCACCTAAGATCATCTTTGTTATTTTTTTATATTGTTTTAAAGTGATTTTTGTAAGTTTGTTAGTGTTCAGTGAAACAATTCATTTTGTACTCTAGCTTTACATATATTTTAATTTAAAAAGCCATAATAGCTTAGTGTAAAATCAAATAATTCTAATCCAAACATGTTCAGGTCTATCACTTTGATATTGAAATGACCCCATGTCAGTCAAAAGGAGACCAAATGATTTTAGTTTTGTCGGGTATGCTATTAACAGTAGCAAACACAAAACTTGTTATGAGTAGAGCTAACACGAAAAGAACATTTCTAGGTATTTTGGTTGTTGTCTTCTGATGTAGCAATATGTAGCTGCTTGCACTGGGTGACAGAATAATTTGGAAAATTATACTGATGAATGCTCTGGGGCAATCATTCTTAGATTAAAAGCCACTACAAAATAAACAGCATATAAACATGTGATGACCTCTGGTCATTGTACAGTCCCCATGGGTTGTTGTGTTCATTTTTACCCACACACAAAAAAATATGAAATTTGACTATTAAACATTTTTTCTCCAATCTTTGTTACTTGGATTTTCATACATGAATACACCATTGTAATAATAACATATTATTCAGTTACACAGATTAATATTAGTACAGAAAATGCACAGTTTATAAACTTTGAACCCTTTATCATAGAGAGAGACTTAAGCTGCTAAACTCGTGGGAACATGTCACTAACGAAAAAACATTTTTTTGTAAATTAAAGTATAGACAAAAAAATACTTTTTTTAAAAGCTGGGGTCAGTTTTTTGGAATTTAGCTTATCAGCTTCCCAATAATTTAATGAATAATAGGATTTGACAATGTTACTTTAAATGTGTTAGGATTATATGAGGAAAAACATATTGTATTGATAGTTTTGGGGTGAAAGAATATACTGATTGGAAGCATGTGTAACAATTTAATACACAAATAGGTTAGAAAATGTATGAAAAACCATAGGTTGTTCATTGTTATAGCAACAAGAAAAACAGCAAAAGGGGATTTAAAATAGGCCAGTCAATAGAATACCAATGTAAATAATGCATATACACTTTATTAACAATTAAAAGCCATAAAATATATAGGAATAATAACCAACAGTGTTTATAACAGTAAAATACAATAAAGTTGCCTTGGTAATGGTACATATTTGCGAATGCTAGGAGCTCCTTGAAGTCAAGCCCTGGTGCTCTCTACATGTTTTGCAGCCTACGCTGTTTCCTTGGGAGGTTTACCTAGGATAACTATTTGTGCATAAAAGATCAGATAACAAATGGATGTTAAACTAAATTAATGAAAAGAATTTAAAAAACCAGGCTAGAAGGACTTATTATACCAAAGATGATCATCGGTATATTAGACGCAAAGCAAAAGAAAAGGATATCAACCCAAAGCAACAGAGCAACCTAATTTCCCCAAAGTAGCCCTAGATCCTGGCGAAAATCTAACAGTACATTAGGAAATGTAATATTGAAGTATGACCACAAAAGAATAAAGCTGGGTAAAACACCTAATGAATGTATTATAGACTCACCACTAGTTTTGAAAAACTAAATTAATTGTAACCACAGAAAAGATATAGCTTATTATATCATGTTATAATGATAAGACTGCTATCAAGGTAAAGATAAAAGGTGACAGATAAAAGACAATGAGATGGATACCAAAATGTAAAAAGCCTTATTAACTTTAGTCAAAAATTGGGAAAGTGAACGTCGTCGTTATGTCGCTGGGCAAAGATGTTGGGAGCATGCCACTATGGAGGGAGGCATTTAGTCCCGGATGCTCTCTCATATAAATATGGGTTGGGTGATGACACCTACAGGAAGGACAGCCATCTTCCTGGCAATGTTCAGACAAACAGACCAGGCTGTCGAACACAAGTAGGTAACCAGACAAGGTAGTAAATAAAATAGTAAAACAGATCCCAACAGGGAAAATTCCTCAACAAAGGGTGGATTTACTTTTTAATTGATAACATGGTCTCCCTGGGTCCCTTAGGAGGTTTTCAGGATGAAGGCAGGAAGAAAACAAATGGGAAGGGCTGTGCTACCTCGGGAGAAAAAATATTAACCTCCTGGGTGTTTCACTGTTGTCTGGATTTCTGGGTCTAGTAGATATCCTGAATATGTATAGGTAAAAAGAAAGAAAGAGGTTTGAGGCTCGTGGTTTTTCATTCAAAAATACCTTGTGTATTATTTGAAAACATAATACATATACATATAAAAATACACAGTATTTTCCTCTGTCCTGTTAACAACTCACAGGACAGGGGTTTGACATACTATACATAGGTATTCTGGTAGAATATGAGTATTAGAGAGAAAAAACAAAAGTATTGGTAAATTATGACTGTATCGTGTTGCGTAAGAATCCGACGCGTTTCTCCTCAATGGGCATTTTCAGGGATAGGTTTATAAGCCTACTACACGGTCTGAGTGTACATACAAAAATGCACAGTATAAGAAATATATAACCACAACATATAGCATATATTAGAAAATACCATAATTAGTGCTGTTACTTTTTATCCAAAAAGTTTGATAATACTATTGTAGGGCAAAAGGGTATATAGTGCTTTTGCTTACATACCTGTTACTTGAATAGTACCTCAAATTAGTCACAGTGAAGATATATGTGCACAAATTGGATGTCAGTGGAATCACAGCTGTAGAAATTGCTGTATATGAATAAACAATATGTTAACGTAAACACTCTAGAGTGACAAAAGCATTTAGAACTGAATTTTTATTGGCATTTAATGATATAATCCAGATCAAAGACAGATATAAATGACATTGATTTTTTATTCTAAATGTTTTACATTGCAGTACTTTTCCGTCTAATAATAGAATAAAAAATTCAGATGCTATTCCATTCGTCTACAACATAAATTGCACGAGAGAATTAACTTTCAGTAATTTTCAGTCATCCCAGAAGATTCTGTAACCTCTGACTTTCTGCTCTACAGCACATCTAGAATGTCCTCTTAGGTATTTTCTCTTGCTCATGTCTAATTGTTCCTGACATCAACACTTCACTTACCTTTAACAGCTGTCTCTGAAGAAAGCTGTATTTTGTATTATCTAAACTGACTGAACTTTTGTGTTCATATGGAAGTCAATTTGCTCATTTTGCTTTCCCAGCTCAATGATCACCATACAAAGCATTAAACATATTGTGCAAATTTCGAAATTGTTAGGAAAAGGAAAATCACAGAGTGTGTAACCTATAATTCATACAAATGACATAATTACTAGCATCACAAAAACATACACAGTTAGTACTTGATGAAAACCTTGGAATTAGTGTCATTTATTTCCACAAAGAAAGTAAATACTATGTGGTCTATAGAATAAAACACTGCTTTCTACTGTGACAACTTTCTAAAAGTGATATTTTTATTTTTACACTTTAAAACCAAGCAGTAGGCAAATATAGGCACCAGGTCAGAAAGAGAGGGGCAGTCCTGAGAGGGCAGAGACAGTAACAGAAATTATAAACTCAGTATAAACTCAGCTCTGTAATAGATACATTGACTAATTATGATCTAGATCCCTATGATTATGATCCTTATGATCTAGCCTTTCTCAAGATTTTTAACCATGAGACTCCCCTTCAAATTATTTTTAGGATTTGAGGAACCCCTGCTAAAACCAAATAATTGGGGATCAGTGGGAAAAAAAGACTCCCAAATTGGTGGCCAATGGTAAGATTCCCCTTTCTACCTATGGTGGGGGCTGGAATATTATTTTTAAAAACACCTAGAGTCATATACAGCTCTACCAAGTGGTGTTGACCTAGTATGTTTTAACAAGTACAAATGGAATAAAGAAAGAAGGTCTTTCAATGGCAACTAAGATAGTTTGCTGAAAAATCATGGGATTTGACATTCTCAGCTAGACAGAGCTTGACAGAGCTAACAATTAACATATCAGTATTTGTTGGAGAATAGACCATTTATTGGATGTTTGGTAGTTGTCCAATAGATAACAGAAACACTTTCAGAAATTAGGTTGTCTCATTTGCAGACACATTTCGCTGT
>NC_092860.1:110955976-110957118 GCF_032062135.1 Pyxicephalus adspersus | reverse complement strand
TACCTGAATAAGTTTTTCACCCCAAAGTCAAAAGAAAATTTGTAAAATATGTAGGTTTTGCTGTTCTTCGAAAAATGCTAGTTGTTTGGTCTCTGGTCTCTTTGGTTTCAATGCTTTAGGGTATTACTAAATACCAGTATGCAGTGAAAACAGTGGGAATAAATTAAATTGGCTGGTATTTGTTAATTGAAATTGTTATTATTGATAAAAGTTGATGACATTTGCTGTTTTTACTGTTTGTCATGCAGGAAGAGACAGGAACACTAGGGGGGCTATGGCCTGCACGGAGGTGATGTGTGCCCTGCGAAGGGCCAAGGTGCAGATTCTAAGCAGTAACCAGGTTTGCTCCAGAGCCTCTGATTGTGAGGATGTTTAAGCCGCTACTGCCAGGTTGCGGTCCTTGGGCAAACCAAGGTGGGCAAAACACTGTACCAAATCACAAAGCAGAAGGATAGTTGAGGAAATCCGGGGTCGAGGCAGGCAGCAAGCGAGAGAGGTCAGGTCACATACCAGGGGTCAATTGACAGGGATCCAGGAGACATACACCAGTGACACAGGGACCACTGCGGGCACAGGTAACACAGGAGACACTGGAAGCAACAGGAGGCACAGGTGATACAGGGATATCCACAGGCAGATAGGAACAGCACAGGGAAGTTGGCTGGGAACCAACAGACTGGACAACGAAGGGTTAACACAGGAGCTGGCCACAGGAAACACTGGATTAAGCAACAGGTGTACAGGAACTAGCTCACAGAACTAGAGGCCTGGCACTAGTAAAGACTTGTTGCATGAACACATAGTTCAGTGTGTGAACTAGCTGAATAGCCAGGGCTGGTCAACAGGCTATTTTCTGATTGGCCAGCGGATTGGACAGAATTGATAAAGGCTGGAAACAGAGGCACACCCAGCATCAGAACTGCCCGCATGTGCAGGAGAGAGGCGTCTGCGCTTTAGTAAGGAAGAGGTAAGTGTGACACTGTTTTTATATCCTTAGGCAAAATACATGAGGGTCCATAGGGAAAACATAGTTTTGTTGATTTAGGATGATTTTACATACTTGAAGACTTATTTGTGGAATGGATTTCATATTTTAATAATTGTATTTTGAAATACAAAGTATATCCAGGGCAGGAAAACTG
>NC_092860.1:110954470-110955548 GCF_032062135.1 Pyxicephalus adspersus | reverse complement strand
CATGGGAAACTATCATGACCATTAATTTAAAAGGACAGGGACTAGGTTTAGAGAAATGATGTCCAGTGCTGTCCATCAAAAGTGACAGCAGGGTCAAACCATACAACAGAGCAGGGGAAGCTATCAGATGATTATCTTAAAAGGACAGGGAAGCCTAGGTTTATAAAAATTACCATCCAGCGCAAAAGTGATAGTAGGGCTAAACCATATAGCCCTGCAAAGGAGACTATCATGACCATTATCTTAAAAGGTCAGGGAAGACTAGGCCTATAGAAATGATAGGTCCAATGCAGTGAGCATTGTTAAGTAGCTTTAAATTACTTGCATTTTATTTTATTGTAGATCTTTGCAGCTCCACAAGGCAAAATTAGAGGACATTTGTAATGAAACTTTCTGATAATCGGATTGCTTTGATTATTGCAGCAAGTCTGTGTCTGACTGTTTTTATAAACATGCTTTACTAGTACCCATTTATTTATCCCCCTTCATGCTTCATTGTCCTGCAAAATCTGCGCATTTTAATGCTCCTTACTGCTTTAATACTAAGAAACAGTGACACCTAAAGACTTGCAAAGCACCAGTGTACACAATCTTCTGTCAGCTTCTTTTATAACCTTGTACTAGTACATTAATTTTCCTTATTTCTGAAACCAGACTTGAAATTGTAAGCTTGAATGGGCAATAAAAAGTGCACATAATGCAGCAAAGAAAATGGTCAAATGTTTAGCAGCAATAACTTGTTATAAGAATATAGTGCAAAATCATGTTAACACATAGCACTAGCATAACTATATTTAAAGTTTAAAAGTATGCTTTTGGTATGACAAGGCATATCTTGTATTAAAATGTTGTAAAATATAATAATTGTTATAAGTATATAATTTATTATTTTTTATTTTACAGTCCTTGAAATATTTATATTTTTTCCATATCTACATCCAAACTAAGGCAATGTACACAGGTTAAATTATTGTAGTTGGAAGTGATCTTCCGCAATTTTTTTCAGCGAAAAACAACTGACTGAAATGATGGATCCATGAACAACATTGTAAAACCTCTGTGCACAAGTTAGAATCTC
>NC_092860.1:110943055-110952326 GCF_032062135.1 Pyxicephalus adspersus | reverse complement strand
TGTGACAAATTTGTTTTTTTCCTCCGCTTTAATAATAAATTAGATTCAAAGGCATATTTTACTAATTGCAATGAGTTTAATTTTATTGACACCTTTTTTACAGACACAGGAGATAAATGGCCACAAACCAATTAGTGAAGTAACCTTGTTTAAAAATAAATTATTCTGATTTCTATTCAATTTAATGTTTATTATTATTTTTTGATAATCTGAATGTTTACAAGTTTAATTGCTTTATAAAATGTTTTCATTGTGTAAAAACTTTATTGACAAATGTACATTTAATTGGAGGCAATGGAATGCAGTATGGTTTATTTTCTAAACAGAAAGACCAGCACTATATGCTTATTTGGTAACTGCGTTTCTCTATCCAAAAAATCAATATGTATCAGTATGACCTAGCAACTAGAGTTTTGAAACTTGTATATGCAATGAATGGCATATGATCAAAATGAACTACAAAGTGACAATGCATTTGCATTGTAGCCATCCCAGTGCATGGCATTGTGTAATACCCTGTTGCAGAAAAAAAGAAAATAGGCTTTTTTTTTTGCCTGTTAAAGTGTGTTGTCAGTTTTAATGGTTTGCATCAATGCATTGTATTTTAATGTGCAACATAACACGAATTGACATACCTCAAAAAATTAAAGGGGACAAAAAAAGTCAAATATTACTTTTTTGCAAATTTATGTGAAAGTTGCCATTAAGAGAATGAAGCAGAATAAAATATGCTTAAATCATTACCTTTATTAATTCCATATTAGCATGTTCAGCCATCTCTATGTATTACCTTTCAAGAACATTCTATTCAATCAAACAAAAGTTATGTGTGCCCTCAAAAGAATTTACTCAAAAAGATTACTTGCCAAAGACAGGTTATATAATGAAAAATACACATAAAAAATAGATCAGGAGAAGCACTATTTGTGTGAATGTTGAAGCATTTAAACATCATATTGTTAATAAATATATTTGTTATTAGTTAGTTATTAGTTTGGTAATAGTTATATTTAGTTATTCATTTGTATTTGTAAATAAATATAATAGTCTCATATTAGGCCCTTGTTTTTCAACCAGGGATCTGCAGAACCCTAGGGTTCCTCCAGATGTTGCTAGGGGTTCTTTAAGCAACAAGCAATTTGTGACTTTCAGTTCAGTTTTAGTGGCCCCAATGATCTTTTTGGATATCTGTAAGGGTGACATTCTTCCCATTTAGCAACAATGTAAGAGGCATCTTCTTACTGCCCACCATACTAATGTACTGTGAGCTGTGGATATGGTAAATATAGCAGGGGTTCCCTAAGACCTGAAAGTTATTTCAAGGTGCCCCTGACATGTCCCCCCCCTGTACTCCTAACATATTACCCCATGGTAAAATCACTAAGAAAGCCTGTAATAGAGCCTCATGTCTAAATGGAATATTATCCAAACGGGCTCATTTTATACCTTTAACTGTATATGTCTAGAAAAATACAGCTTTTTTTTTTAAAAAAAAAATCTGATAATTGTATACAGTAAAAATACAGATATGATAGTGTCTTTATCCTTTGTCCCCAAACACATACATTAAATCGATTGCCGATGTGGAAAAGATCTGTGATATGTTCTTTACAAAAGGCTGAGAGAACATTAAAGTTTTCAAACTGTCATTTATCTAATTCCCAGAAGCAATTAATTTTATTTCAGTCTAAAGTCTAAATCTCGTGTGCAGCTCAAGTTTTACCACTGTTTAAAAATCTACACAGAATTAAGGAAATCACAGTTCATCTCTTCAATATGCAGCTCATGATAGCAATTAAAAATATGGAAAGTCATTTTTTCACCAAGTTTAAATAATTTTTCTCTTTTTTTTTTTTTTTTTTAATCTATTTTTTACTTTTTTTTCCCTCTCTTTCTTAATAATATAGCCTTTATTGTAGCCTAACAAGTCTTTATTGATTCAGGACATTGCATTATACAGGAAGCTATTATGATGTCACAATTATCAGATTTCAATAAGAATCTTTTGCAGTTTTATTTGCAAGGCTTCTTATGTGTCTTCTGGACCAGGACTTCTTTTTCCTGGTTTCTTCACAAGAATTAGCATTTTGTGCAAGGCTCCAATGTTAATATGGAGACAATGAACCCCTGGAACCAAAGGTAGCCTGAATTTTTCAGACTTTCAGATTTAATAAGAGCAGGAAAACAGAACCAATAGGGGTTCAACCCCCAGGGCACTATTTTTGCTAGCATCTGATCGCATGGTTGAAAACAGAAGTGTCATCTCCTTCACTAAGCTCCCATGCAAAGTATTATATTACCTTGCTAGGTAAATGTCATTTCCTTTAGTCTTAGGCAGAGGTCATAAACAATGATTATTATGCTGCATGTGAATGTTATTCATAATAAATTTTGTGGATGTAAAGCTGTAGTCTGGTGCTATGGCTGATGGCATTTAGCCATCATATCAAGCCAGCTGTAGTAGCTGATACTGCTGCTGACATTCCTATTTTTTGCAATGCGGGAAGAATTAAGATGCCAAAGGCTAGAAACAGGGTGAATGTGCTATTAGTTTAATGCATATGGCAATACTGTGTTAGCTTAAATCAATCATCTATGTGCAGCAAAAACCTTTTTTTTTTTTTTTTAATTCTGTCTATACCCCTGCTGTGTGGTTACCAGACCAAACAGGGAACCGGATTGCAAAATCATACATTTTCATTATGGGGAAGAGGATGATTAGAACTACTGTCTTGTTTCCTGCTGTTTGCATATTTGTGGTACATATAAGGTATTGCTCTGTGTGATCATGATAAGGGCAAAATCCAAAAAAAAAGATTTTCATTTTGGCCTAATTTTTTTTTACACTATTATGTCACAAATCCTGACTAGCTGAAATCAGACTGAATTGGTGCTTGGCACTGTGACCCTATTTAATACTGTATATACTGTACAAAAGAGACTATAGAGTACATAGGTATAATATCCTGCAGGAATTGTAAGTTCATTGGTGTGCATCAGAAGTGAAAAGGGGATTATAAATGATCCAGCATGAAGCCGGTCTCAGTCTACTGTCAAGGTTGCCTGCCGGAGTACATTAATGCACATTAAAAGTGAGATGAGGCATTCTAATAATCCAATGTGTAGCTAGATAAACCATAGTGTCAAATACAGTGATGTACAACAGCTTCAGGACAGACATAGTAATAATCAATTGTGCAGCCAATCAAACTAAGGTATTGCTTTCGTGGTTCTGCAATCAACCATAGTACATTAAAGCGCATTATTGGTGAGACAGGGCATATTATTCATCCCCGTATTCTGGCTAGGCAGACTGTGGCAGAAAATTGATGTACATGAGTGTCAATCAGGGATATTACTTGTCCAGTGTGCAGGCAGGTAAATATTAAAGCTGCAATAATAAACAATCATGTCCCTCTCCTGTCTATGTAGTGTTGCCAAAGTTTGACAATGAAAAAGCTGGAAAAAAAAATATAAATATTCTGCCAGGTAAAATAGTTCAAAATCTTTTATTTAATGGGTATTTGGCTGTTTGGCTTGAGCTCTGTTCTTTTGAAGCAGTATTGTAAAAACATATATGCACACCCTCATATTAAATACCAAAATAGCAGAATTAGGAGTAATTAGAGCTCTGTAACAATTGTAATGCTAGAAAACAAGGTTGTGACACCATACACATTGTAAGTAGTATTTAGGAATGAATGTGTTTTGTCAATTCACGTTATGTGTTAAATTATGTATCATGCTTTTTGCTTTGGGGTTCAGAGTATGACTAGTTTACAACTAGTTATATTCACATAAGAAAAACAATATATCTATTCTATCTCCATTCTACAGTTCCCACAGTGAAATTTAAGACTTTCCAGTATCAGAATGAAACAGTTTATAGTTGCTTAATTTGCTGTCCCGTGTTAGAATTTCTAAAAAACTAGTTTGGTTCAAGCAAAGATTTTGATTGAATCACTTAATAAACCAATTTGGCTAAACCTCATATCACTATTAAAACTATTATTTATTTAACATGAATTGTACAACACATTTTGTGAAACAATTCGATGAGTAAATTAAAATATCAAATTAGTCCCACTTCCTTCCACTAATCGTTTTGCAAATTTCGCTTCCTCAAGAAAAATATTGGGTATAATTTCCAAATAAAACCAATTACGATTACCCATTCCATGAACTCAGCATAAATAGAACTTGGAATCAAAGTCACAATTTGACTTATTATCAGAATAATATTTAGCTCTACAGAAGCAACATAAATCTCTTGTAGTCCGTGCATTGTAATGGGGGGTGATAACTTAGGATATACTCCTTTATTATTCTGTCATATTTCAAATAATCTTCATGTCATTATTTCTAATGCTGGCTTTCTGCTGATCTTCTCAATTTGTGATAGATTCTTAGAAGTGCAAAGAGCATTGATGATCTATTGACCACTGTGCTGCTCTCTGTACACTTACACAGTGAATACAAGGCATTATCATGATGCTTTCACAGCAACAGCCATTCACAGCAATATTCCCAGTCTTTTGGGCAAAGTTACACTGTGCATCATTCCTCCTAAAGTTATCTAGGACATCCTGTGGATAAATAAAAGAACTATGTGAGAAAACTGGAAAGAAGGAGAAAGTTACAGCCTAGGCTGTGTCACAGATCCGTGCAGGACCAGGGTATCTGTAACCCCTTCAGTGTCACCCACCTTGCACTCCCCTGCTGCCTCTCCTCGGCTCACTTCCTGGTCCAGATCATGTGACTCCCAGTCAGCTTCTCCCTTAAATCAGAGGACTAGAGTGTTCCATAGACGCATTCCCCCTGCTGGTGCAGATGTGAACATAACCTACCTCTCCTCTCCAGCACTCCCTCTGGTGGTAGGGAAAGGTGCCAGCAGGTCACATGGCTTCCATCCATCACCTGACCCTCCCTATATAAGGAAGTGATTGGCAACAGGAAGTTGCCTGAACAAGGAGTTCAGGCATGACCTCGGCTTGACCTTGACTGTTCCTGATCACTGCCTGCCCTGACCTCTGGCTTGTCTGACTACTCTGTGTTCCTTGTTCTGGTGCCACGCCTTGTTCCTGTCTGTCAGCAGTCACCTCTCTCTGCGTGTACAGGGGTCACAACCTGGCAGTTGCCAGCAGCGTAACACCCTCACCTCTAGAGTCTCTGGTGAAGACCGGGCAGCTGCTTGGGCTCTGCACCCTGTGCACATCTCTGCCAACTGAGCTGGTGACCCGGAGGGTCCACCATCTTGCCCAGCAACACCGTGACAGTTTGTTCAGGCCATGGAACCCGCTGACAATCAGCTTCCTGACTCCGTGCAAGATTTGATGCATCAGATAGAGCAGCAGGAGTAGTTGCAGATAAGGCTGGTAGACTTTCTTCAAAGGTATGAAGAATGCCTCAACGCACTCCAGCCAGCAATTAATCAGACCTCTACCTTACCTCCTGCAACTCCAGCTTCTGTTCCTGTGACTACAGATCTAGCTCCAGTCCCAGCCTACATGCCACCCTACTCCACACTCCGGATCCCCCCCTTTACCCTACTTCGTTGCTGTGGCTGAATGGGAGTGCAGAGTCTTCTAGGATACATATGTCACGCATCCTGGGTGGCTTTTGACTGCTCCTTCTGTGCATACTCGATCTTTGGCATGCTCAGAAGGGGCAAAGAGGGGAAAGAGATGCGCAGTGGGATCCTCACTTTTTTTTCCATTTTACATAAAGCTTTGTCACCCAATCTCGTGTCTGCGCAGTGCAAGATCGGGTGACATAGACAGAAGAAGGGAGGAAAAGGCTGAAAATGGCAGCACCTCCACACCAGGACAAAGGAGAATTCCAGGATGGCGGGGGATCTGATCTATCGTGTGATCGAGGGATCTGTGGAAATAAAGGCATGTGATTTTTTTTTTTTTTTTCAGTATAGTTTCTCTTTAAATTTTAATGCAGTCTCTGTTCTGAACAAAATGATTGGATTGCTGGGAATCTGGACTGAATTTAGCATCAAATTATTACTAAACAATAAGTTTATCTCATGATAAATCTTTTCCTATATGTTGCAACTTAAATATGTTAGTTATAACTTCCCATATTATTTTACATCTACATGCAATGTATTTCCTTTACAGTGCTGAAATATACGTGTTTCTGATTTCCAGAATGGAAACTGGAATGCAGCGTAGCAGAAACTGCAGGTTTATGGTCAATAAAAAAATGTTCTCAATACTTTTCACAGTATATTCTTCTGCAAAGTAGCCATTTGGATATATTCCGAGTGTTACTAAACACAAAAAATAGGAGGAAACCTATAGTGCTTGTCCAGGACACTTGAAAACCCTGAAATGATTCTTTTTAGTTATGGGTTTATTGTATTTTACTTACCTTTTGTTATGTCTTTATAGGTGTCCTGGAATGGCCATTTTGGACAAAACTGGTGGTTGTGGCTATTGGATTTACAGGTGGTTTGGTATTTATGTATGTACAGTGTAAAGTCTATATCCAGTTGTGGAGAAGACTAAAGGCCTACAATCGTGTCATATTTGTCCAGAACTGTCCTGACACTGCCAGGAAAACTGGAACAAAGAGCTACATCAGTAATCACAACAATGAACCCAAGGACTCAGTGTGTGTCCCAGTCTCACAGACATCTACGAATCTACAGTCATGTTCTGATGTAAGTGTACCCGGAGTAATGCCTGTTTGATGAGTGTAGCACTTTACTTTCTTGTTTCCGAGGCAATGCAGCCGAGCAATGGAAAAGTAGTTATCCATTCCCTCAAGGAACATGGTCGTGCTACAGAACTGAAAAATAGAGCACCAACTTGTTAAAATTGTCATTGATTTTCTAGTGAAAGTACTAATGGAGAACATAGAGGAGACTGTAGAAAAGAAGGATAATAAAAACACTTCATTTTTGTATGTTCATAAGGAGGAAAATAAGCTGATTTTATTAGATGAGAGGGCACCTCCTTTTCAGTCTTGTTATTTGTTACTGTGTGAATGAGTTGAATATTTTCTATTGAACAATATGATGTCAAGATGGCACAAAAGGGAATTAGGAGGGTACATTCTATGAAGTACATTGGTAGTTTATTGTTTAATGCATAGTATTAAAAGTCTTTTGATGGTTATTAAATGCAGATTTTTTTTTATCACTGAGATTCAGTGACAACTTAAAAGAGCACTTCAGATTTGCACAATGATAATGAACCAAGAAATGGAGGAAGCAAGATTAAAAGGTAAAAAAAAAAGTAAATGTGGTTTGTAAATGCAGCGTTAAGAATATGAAACTATGAAAGTTGTTGCCGATATTCATAGTAATGTGGGGGGAAAATGGAAAATATAAAATGGAACTGTAAGAGATACATGTTAGAACTTGAAAATAAAAACATTTCTAAGAAGTGCTAACAATTCTACAAAAGGGGTGTTATGTAAGGTCTAAAAGTGTTATTTTAACATTACATTTAGCAGGGAATGTAGACCTTTTTTGCACACAGTATTGCGTTGTATATATTATTGTATTTGAAATAAAACCAAAGCAGGTTGTCCAAGCACTGATTTAATTTGTTTGTATTTTTTATTATGTTAGGGCAACCTATGCTTGAGAAAAAAATACATTTGCTTGGGAAATTCTAAAGTCATCTGATTGTGATGCTTCAGGGCTTCAGTACTTATTGAGACATTGGGCCTGATTTATTAAAGCTCTCCAAAGCTGGACAGGATACACTTTCATCAGTGAATCTAGGTGATCCAGCAAACCTGGACTGAATTTGCTATCAAATGTTTTGAATCCTGGACCAGATCCATTCCTGGATTGCTTGATCACCCATAGCATATCCTTTGCCGCCTTGGAGAGCTTTATGAAATATGGCCCATTGACTTAAAATGAGCATGCTGATTAGATTATGTGACATAAAGGCATAGAATCTAAAGAGGGAATATTGGAACAGTGGATCAGAGTACCAGAGACAGCAAGCCAATTTTAACACGTTTAGAAGGAGGTTGGAAAAGACAATCACCTTAAAACTTAAACTCAGCTCTGGAAAAAATCAATGGAACATCAGCCTGTGCTTAAAGCAAAATAGGAATTTCTGGGTGTAATACTCACCTCCTCTCTAGTGCTGTCCCCCAAAGTAATTGGTTTCCACTACAAAATGTCCTCAGTCCAGAGGACCTGGAACAGAACATCCTGTTCAGAGAGCAGAGTGGCAAGGACTGGGAGTGTCATCCTAGCATCCTGCACCCACATACAATAAAACAGATATAATACAGTTTGGAGTTTGCCTTTAAGGAAAATGTATGTTTGTGTGTATGTGTAAGCCGCCTTTTTTGCGGCCTTTTTACTGACAAAATACTATTCTGGACAATGTTTACACTGAAAACATGAGGTGAAATGGCACAGAAAAGTTATTTATAAACTGAAATAACAAATATGTATTCTATTTAAAAAAAGAATGCCTAAAGAATTTATGTAATTTGCTGAGGGGACATACCCTCATACAGGAGAAAAAAAAGCTAATACTTTTTTTATTTTGAGTAGGTATGTATCATGAGGCCTATAATAAAAAAAATACTGTTATTGATATTTAAATATCACTGAAATATTGATTGCTTTTTAGATTTGCAAACAATCTTTCCTATATATCCAAGTCACATTCCCTCAGACACACACCAGTTAGCTATGGGAATGGTTTTTTGATGGAAGTAAACCAGAAAACCCCTCATGAAGGCAATTAAAGTATACTCATTCTCTAGTAATAGGTTTTCTGTTGAATTAAACCCAGCAATCAAAAAAATAATCTCTCGGTATGATCACTTAGCACTGTTCTGCTGTTGTAGATTTACCTGGAAGTGTTTTCGCTTGTTTTCATAAGACTGTAAAATAATGCAGAAACAGGAAGTGAAGGGTTAACTGTTCTGAAAATGATTTGTGCTTATATTGGAGAAGTGTAACCATCTGCCACATGCATATGCAATATATTTAGGTCTCCCATGTGCCATGGCTTCCACTACAGTCATGTTTGTTTCCTATATTGTATTAAACAAACATGGCCATGTCATTCAGTGTCCTGGTAAAAAAAAAATAATGGTAGCCAAATCCAGTTTTTAATTAGTTTGGATTACAAGGTATACAGTTTGTGGCAGGTCATGGAGCATGTTTTATGTTGGCTGATTGCACTGATGGTCCAGGGCTGTACACAATTAGGGTTTTGTTAATTATAGACACATATTGGTGCTTTATAAACGGTGTGACTGATTTGTGAAAAGAAAT
>NC_092860.1:110910923-110941025 GCF_032062135.1 Pyxicephalus adspersus | reverse complement strand
TTAGAACTTTCTAGTAAAGAAATCTCTCAATACTTTTGTGTCAATCAATTGAGTTTTATAGGGAACTAAATAGTTAACTATAGACACTTACCTCTTCTACCTCCTAATGCACCTTCCCTGATATCTCTTTCATACTCAAATATAATCAAGAAAAACACAACCTCCAAATACAATGGATGAATCGGCTAGTGATCTTAGTGTTGAATTGAATAACGAAGACAAGAAAGAAGTTTGGACAACATCAAAATCTTGTTCTGAAAGTTTTGCTGTCTTAAAAAAGTTGTTTCACATCGGTAACTAGTGAAGAATAGCCATGTATACAGGGATATGGGTCTTGTTTAAAGGGTTATGTTGAGAAAGCCAAACACTCACACATGGCACTTTCCCATAGCACATGCCTTTTGGTTCAAAATCTTTCAAATTCTATTACCTTTGGTAGACACCAATAATATTAAAAGAAAGTTCTTCCAGGAAACTCCCCAAAACCCCTAAATCTTATTTTTACTGTTCTCCTGCTTCTATTTTTCTTCCTCACTTTATCCTTAACTTGTTCCTCTCTCCACATTTGTATTTTTGAACAGTAATTTATTACTATACAAACTCCAAAATACATTTTGAACAAGGATAATTATTGTGACAGCTTTGCTATGTAAATGAATAGCATCAAGGTTCATAATTCATAGTCAACTTTCTAAACTAGAACGGACACTGGATTGCTCCCAGATTAGATATATAAAATGTATATTATTAATAAATATAATTAGGAAATTAAAGGAATCAGAATTTATAAAATAAATTAAACTACTACAAATCCATATTTTTTTTAAATGTTAGGTACATTTTTTAAATCATTCTTTTTGCTGTGTTGCTATGTCTCTAGATCTTGCATTTTATTAAACCCTAAAATAATAAGTTTTTGAGTCACACAGGTTTAATGTTTTGTGAGGGCTCTTGACACAATATTATATTGGTCTTTATTACATACTAAAATTTCCTTGGTTCCCTTGCCATTTTGTGCAACAACTAGGAGCAAAATATAATACTCAACACTTCCAGATATGGGTAGGTTTGTAACTCAATCCCTCCTTCCCATATAGAAGTTCTGCTGAAAACAACAAGTTTTGGAGCTTACAGATAAACAGAGCAATGTTACAGAAATTAAAGTTGAATATAAAGCTGTTGGAACAGAAATGAATTAGGTGACCCATTTAGTTTTACTGCTTTAATAAAGGTAAGTATCACTTTATTGTTATCAAAATGTGACATTTATTTATCACTATGAGCATCAGGAACCTACTGGTGTGAAATAAATCTCTATATCTTTATTATCAGTTTCTAATTGTATGAAATTATGGGCAATCTTGTAGAAAATTACATGTAAACCTAAGACAAAACCAATAATATTACAATATTATCATGAAACACAAGCAAAATGCAAGATTTCACTTACTGATGCAACTGTTGCTGCTCATTTAGAATGTTGTTTCCAGTTTTATGTCCTTCAAAAAGTGGTGTAATTAAGCAGGCACTCCGCGCATATGAGTTATTGTTACAAAAATAAAAGAGCCCTTCAGCAATGCACTTTGTGTCATGCCATAATAGCTCCTGAGATGGATTTCCATTCAAAGGAATGTATCAGTTCTATTTTGTTCCCTCAAGGATAAAAGTTTACTCAAGCACAATTGCTATTGAATTTCTATCTCCAAATCTTTGTGTCATTATGAACTTAATGAGCTGGCATTGAGCGTGCTACAGCATACACAACTAGGTTGTTTTTTTTTATCAGACAACAATAAATAGAAATGTACATTAAAACTGAACTAAATTTTTGTTGGTGGGGTGAGTTTTGATCTATTGCATCTATTGAAGCCATCATCTTTACAGCTGTGGTTCTCTTTGCTCATTGGGCGGCCAATGATGATGTAACTCCCACATATACTCCAGGTGACTCTTTTTCTGGGTTTAGTCTCGCTTGGAGGTAAGTTACTTTTGAAGAAAAGATGGTAAATTCTTATCGGTTATAACACATGCAAAACAAGCAGCAACCTACTTGCTTTTAGTACCTTTCCCGCACCTGAATGTGTTGAAGCTGGTTTGCCTTTTGCCACCTCCTACACTTTGCTGTTGGTCAGTGAAATATTCTAAATATTTCAATAACAATGACTACATAGATATAGAGATTGTTTGACAAGATGGACTTTTAAGGTGTTAAAAAAGTACAAAAAATCTTTTAAAACTTAATTCTTGATTTATTTCAACATATTTAAAATTCTCAAAAACATAATAAAATTGTTACAAAATTCAAGCAACATAAAACAAATTTGCAACTTTTATATTGCAACCAAACACGAATATTTCACATGCTGACTCTTTCTGATATATTGGGTCGACAAAAAGAGCTCTGGCAGTTTCTCAATGCGCTTTGCAGACCTGTCTGCTTCCTCAAGAGTACAAGAAGAGCAAGGAGAATAACAACATCTATAAAGAGAAAATATATATATTGTAACAGCTGGCCAACGAAGACCCAGGGTTTCATCCAGGATGATAGGTACATTTGCCCCAGATACAGGTTATATGCAGAGTATTTTTCAGTATAATTGGACAGTTTTCCTTTTGACCTGAAGTGGGTGCTGAAGTACCAGGCTGAATGACAATGAGCTTCTTGGCCAGATGGGGGAGCTAAAGAGGTCTGGGCATGATCAGGTGTAACTGTCTCACTTGAAATGCATCCTGGACATTAGGCTGGGGATATAAACTCCCAACGTGCGCTTTCCTGTGTCTCTGGTATTGGCTGGTGAGCTGGGAGGAGGTCCAAGGTGAACTGTGAGTAAAGACACAGACAGTCCTGCGCAGCACTAGGTTGGGCAGGATTGTTAGTAAAGGGATCTAACAGTTAGAGGCCAAGTGGCCAGGAATTATTTTGCACTGATAACCTGCTGGCCCCATTTCCTGTTTGAAATACCCCCTGTTGCTATGGGCGATCTCACAATATATATATATATCTGTGTATACAGGACTCTAATAAAAACATGTATGCTGAGCAAATATTCCAGATACATACATTCATCCTTTTGGCTGGAGATGTTGATCCAGGGATCCATGAGCCATAGACCCCAGTAACTTTTGAAACATATGTATGTCTTTGGAATTGTTTCCATTAATAAAAAAGGCATTTTACAATAGGACATGGTAAAAAAACACCTGTTTAATTTATTGTGCAGCCCGCTTGATTTTCTTAAATGTACAAAAAGAATAAATGACATTGCCTTGCATCAATGGCATCAGGGGGCACAGAATGTTCCTGGAAATGTCACTTTCTGATTATCTGATAATTCACATTTTTCTCAGCTAAATTTCTTTTATTACAACACTGATCACATGATTATAGAAAGCACACCAGATGAACACACATCTGACTTTACACAGCAGCATAGGAAAGTCTGCAAAAACACCCAATATCTTTTATTGCTCTTTAAATCCTTTTGTCTGTAGTTTATCTAAACATAGCAAGAAAAATAATAAAATTGATACAATATTAATTTAGTTGCATGTTTTTTTTTTGTAATACAAGATTGTACACCTTGCTTCAATGCAAACCTCCAGTATGCAATTTCTCAGAAACCAAATAGGAAAACCATTGCCAGTGGTTTTGTACACAGCTCTTGGAAATGCAATCTTCCTTCCAATGACATGCCCTTTATAAATATAACAGCATGCTGCATTACGTCTATATCAGAATTTGTGTTATATTACTCCGTAATCTGCCTTTCAGGCCTATATAGGTCTGGATAAATCGGTGGCCAGATAACTAATCATGTACTATTCATAAGAAATCCGTTGTATTATATCTCCAACACCGAGTTTAATTGGTATGCAGCTGGTGTTCTCAACATACCAATGGGACTTGAAATTCAAGGCTGCATTGCACTCCTTCTAACAGGAAACATATTATACAGTTGAAGCGTTCTTGCAAAATGTTGATCTCTCAGTAATGGACTAGCAAAGAAAGTAATAACCATTGTGTATGCTTCAAGAAAGAATATTCAGTCCATCCATGGTGATATAAGAGCGCTAGATATCAAAAACGCAATAGGTTTTCAGAAGAATGTGAAAGAAAAATTCAGTAATACAGTACATGCTTTAAATGTATGTATGTGTGTGTATATGCATTTATCTTTTTGAAGGTGTGCATACCATAAGAGCATTGTCATTTAAGTATTTGCTTAGGTAAATGTAAAAACTTTATATGTCATGCTGTGCTGTTTTCTTCTACAATACTTCTAGGGGAATCCATTACACATCCCATTCTTCTCCATTTGCAGATCCATTTTTATTGGAAGGCTTTTCTAAAGGTTTTCAATTGTGTCCCTGGGTAAGTGCACTCATTCTGCTAAAACAGCATTTGTGAAGTCAGGTACTGATTTTGGATCTGGGTTGCATTTGTTTCAACTTTTCGCAAAGGTGTTTAATAAGGTGTAGCTCTTTGCTCCACCTCACCAAACTTTGCAAACCATGTCTTTATGGACTTTTGCACAGGGGCACCATTATCCAAACAGGCAGGGTCTTGGTTCCCCACAGTAAACCTGTGAGAAAGAGCTGTGTCTCACTGGCTAGACATGGAATAACATTATAACTTCCAAAAGTCACTTAATTGCCATATGTGACCCATTTTCTGGGTTTGACATCAAGTCATGGCTGCTAGAATTGTCCAGATCTAACCACAGACACTGGATTGGGATAGACTGTATCTGTTGAAGACAAAGGGCCACAAATATTCCTGGTATTATTAAAGCTAAATAATGCACTATTTATGGCTTATACCTAACCCTGAACATGTATTGTTCATAGGAAAGCGGATGTATTTTGGCAATTATAGTTTATTGGTATGCAAAGACTGCAGAGCACTCTTTACAAACAGAAAACACATCACACAGTTGAAAGATTCTAGCAAAATGTTGATCTCTCAGGAATAGGGCTAGAAAAAAAAAGAATATCAATTCTGAAATTGTTTTACAAAAGAGAAGCTCAGAAGCAACACAACCATACAGGAGCACTGGATGTCAATAAGGAAATAGCTTTTCAGAAAAAAGTGAAAGTAATATAGTACTTCCTTTAATTTATGATATGCTGTATATCTGAATTTATTTTGGCTGAATGTGTGCAGATTATACACTAAGGGAAGACAATCCAAAAATGGGACTTTGTATCTAATGATTTACAATTTGTGGTAGGGGATAAAGCTGAAAATAGGCATTTTAGATGTTTAATAAAATACCTATTACTGTAAAGTTGTGTTTTGAGCAATGGAATAAATAGCTCTAAAAAACGTGATAGTAGTGAACTTTTTGTATTACTACCTTGTGATTCTTATCAGAGGGACAATTAAAAGGTTACAGTACATTGCTAAAGAGAAATATAGCTTATTTATTAATAGCCGCTTTTCTAGCAAAGTGTTTATCAACCCACAAATGAGTTGAAAACACATGGGAAATCATTTCTACAGTCACAGAAATGGTATATTATAGTGAGAGAGTATAAAATGTAAATAAATTGGTTCCTATAGCTCCAAAGTTAAAGCCAAGAGATTCAATAAAACAATCCTTCATTCTAAACATGTTTAAAGAAAAAACATCACATGTAAATGAAAGCAGTAATGATTTGGTATGTTAAAATAGTTTGTAAAATTCTAATCTCACTGCAGGAAGATGTATTATTGATATGTCGGAACGATGTAATGCTGTAGCTTGCAAACTGTATATTGTTTTTTTTAAATACCAATTGTGTATAGTTGGCAAATTTTAATATTAAAATGCATATTTTCTACAGTGACAGAAGAGCAGCAGAAAACATTAAAAAAAAACATTTGTGCCAATCCCAATCAAAGTTCATTAAAAAAAAACATCATTCTATAATACAGAAATTAAAAGTGAAATTTCATAGTGAGAGTTTGACAATAAGTAGTGTATAAGCACTGTTGTAAACAAATGGTGCCTAATCATTTTTAGAGAATAAAATATCTAGTAACCAGAAGAAAAATGAACACTGCTTTATCTATGTATACATTGACATACCAAGTCCAGGACAAAAATTATCTCATAATTCAATGGTATTGAGTGTCTCAATTACAACATCTATGTATCTATGTTTTTCACTCTCTGCATACTTTTAATAGTACATGTCTTTGTTCTTATTTTCTCTGATTTTCCTATCCGTGAGTTTATTTAATCTTGGTGAAAAATACTTGCTTCCAAACCCAAAGTGGACCTAAACTAAATGTTTTACCTTACATAAAAGGGTAGATAAGGGGGGGGGGGTTAGTGACCTGGGCAGAAGGCGAAAGAATGGTAAAAAAGATGGCGGTGCTCGGCACTTCATCCACGCTGGAACTAAGGAGGATTCCAAGATGACACGGGTCCTGCCATATGACAGTCACCTTTTTCAGTGATTTACCTCCCTCCTCTTCAGCTCAATCTATTATTTGTACATTATGGCAAACTCACCTCTTTGCCCTCTTCCAATGCCGATATTGGAAAGCTGTCCATTTCCATGACTTCTTCTGATTTCAGAACCCCTCCATTGGGCTATTGAGTTACATTCTGCAGAAACTCAGCTCTAAAATTCCTATAGATGCTGAAATTATACATTGCACAGTGTGGGCACTGAGGCAGTGTATACAATATGAAAAGGAGTCTTTTTTGCCAAAATATTGCTTTAAGACTTTGGAACCTACTATTCATATACTTGTTTCATACATGTCAGAGTAAGGGGTGATGTAATCGTGGGAATGGAGAAGAGGCGTTATAAGGGGGGGAACAGGTGGGCCATTAAGCAGCAGGATAGGGAGAGGAAAAGTTTCCTGCCCACCTGTCCCTGTGTTTAGTACAAGAGGGGGTTTTGGGGTGCGAGTAGGCGGTGAGGTCCTCGAGGGAATTTAGTTTGGTGTAATGTTTCAGTGGAGGTGGGAGAGCCATCTATAGTGTGGTAGTCTCTGGAATTATGTTGGTATCGGAAGATAGAATGGTTTTGGATTAAAGGGCTGCGAGTACTGCTGGTATCGTTCCCGAGTTGGGTGGTTGCGGCTGGGAGCATATATATCACAGTGGTGCAGACCCAAAAGAAGGGGGGTAAATGGAGGGCCCTTGAGGACCAGTAACCAGGGGAGTTTGAAACTGGAATGAGGTTTTAAAGGTGGTTGTTTGTTATGTTTATTTGGTTGTTATGGTAAAAGTATTTAATGCTGTTTTATTGTTATGTAAGATCCTTTCATTTTTAATTTAAAGTTATTTAAGTTTTAATAAAAGGCCTACGAGCCATTTACCAATGTTATTGTTGTGTTATTTATAAAGGGGGAGGGAGGGTAGTGAATGCGGGTCTTGGCCTTGTCACAGTCATGATCTGGAGCTTACATTTTCAAAAATAATACAGAAGTGTGTGTGAACTGTATTATACTGTAGTTTAAAGACCCAGTGAGGTAGCCTATTGTGTTTGCTACACTTTCTTATTTATTATTTTCTTATTTAGTTCCAAGAACTATGTTAACCATTTTGGATTTCAGATGGTTTCTTTCGACACAAAGCAAACAAAAAAATAGTTTTGCAAATTATATTTATTAAAACCCTGTGTAGTTTTTGTTTTAACAGGGAACCAATTGTCCTCAGTAATCCTCCAATGACACAAATTATTGTGTTTGATAAATAATGTAAAGTGCAATGTTTTGTAATATTAAATATTGTAAGAAAAACATCAACAAAAGCATTTTTTTAACATAAAATTTGTGAATGAACCAACGTCATCATCTTTGTCTGATAGTTCTGCAGTTTTTTTTCATATTATTTTCCTATAAGAACCATTATATAGTTATTAATAGCTATTTGCAGACTTTGCTTAGGTATCTTGCACTATGGCTTGCTACATCACACCCAGCACTACCATGGAGAAATCACAATATATATTTTTATTAAAAACACAATAAGGAATCTGAAACCTAATCATTAGTGGCTTAGGCTCTAGCAGGGGTGTCTGAACAAATTGTGAAATAATATGTTGTTTTATTATTATGTTATTAGGACTAACAGCCCTGCATCCATGTGCTGCTGAAGAAACAGATCCTGGCCGTCACTAGAGGAAGGTTTTGTGAGACATGAGGAACTTTGCTTTAGATTAAATTAGAAGCCATATGTTTGTCTCCCAATAGCTCTTTCTTATAGTGGCCAGGAGTACTTTGATCCTATTTGAATTTATTAGGCAAAATAATGAACTCCATTACGCCTTCAATCAACCTGTAGGATATGAATTTGTTATAAGTAATTTCAAAAACTCTTTTGGTTTCTTTTTAGGTATTTCAAACAATATATATTTTAAAACCAGTTAACAAGTGCCAGTTTGGAGCAAGATATAGTTGTCTGGTGTCCTACATTTTCCAGGGTGGTCCACTATTTTACAAATTGTCCTGTACCCTGCTCCTAAATAATGCCCTGCCAGACAACAAGCAGCACACATGGAGCTGCTGACGTTACATGGGGCACCACAATTGTCATCCTAACTGTTCTTGGAATTTAATTCATTATGGTATGGGGCGCGGCCACGCGATGGAGTGAGGGCGTGCTTTTACTGAGCTCCCTGTGGCTGGTGGCTAGATTGCAGACTGGCATCGCTACAGACATTTCACACACCTCCATCCTGATTCCCTGAGCTAAGAAGACACCAAAGTAGGTCGGTAACCAGAGAAATCCAGCTTTGCTGCAGTTTTTCCCCGCCAGTAGCGTTGATTCCCCGGGACTGCCACGATCCAAGATGGCCTGCATCATCATCCAGCGAGGGCAGCGTGCTCTAGTGAGACCCCCGGAGACTCCTGCTAGCCCAGCATCACCCTTTCTATCGCCTCTGGCCGACAATCGAGGGGGTTCCCCATGACAGGAGCAGCTCTGTTTATGCTGTTTACACTGAACTAACTTCTCTGAGGGACAATCCCTCTTCCCTGCCTACTGGAGCAGACCTGGAAAGCCTGCTCACCCGTGTGGAGACCTCCATGCAACAAAAGCTGGAGGAGATCCTACAACATATTACTGCCACTGATTCCAAAGTAACCACCTGAGAATCCTCATAATAAGCTGGAAGAAAGAACAGCCTCTCTGGAATCAACTATTACCACAATGCAGTCTCAGCTTATTTCACTCCTATTATGTTCAGATGACCTGGAAAACTGTAGCCGTCGTAATATTATTAGATTAGGAGGTATCCCAGAAGCAATAGCGGGGATTGATTTATGTGCAACAGTGACAGCCATTTTTAATGACCTCCTGGATCGCTCACCTACCACTGAAATAATGGATCGAGTCCATAGAGTGAGTAATATGGGGGCCCCTTCACACAACCAACCAAGGGATGTGCTGTGCAGAGAGCGTTATTTTACACAGAAAGAGGAGATTCTTAAGAAGGCCTGGCAGAGAGGAGAAATGGAGCGCATGTCCAAATATTCCCAGATGTTTCCAGGCAAACCTTGCGTATGCGGCGGACATTACGTCCCCGCCTGGACCTTCTTCACTTAGTTAATATGTCAGATAAGGTCACCCTTTCCACTTGCTATTTTTCAAAGGGGGAAGTACCTTTTCACTACCACTTTTCAGCTCTTGGAGTTGTTTTCTTTTCTGGAGTGGATTTTATTTCAACACCCAATTGGCTGGAATTCTCAACAGATATGAAACAACCGCAGAGCAATTCTGTTCGCCGCAACTTCCCCAGACCACCGCAACAACCTATGAGTCCTCACAGACAATCCAGTAACCCCGCCACACCTTCAGAAAGTTGAAGGAAGTTTTTGGAATGTTGGTGTTCTTCAATCAACCAAGAGGATGCACATAATACCCCTAATTTACTGTGAGGTCCCCTTACCTTCACTGGGCACGGATGCTTCCTGCTTTCTAACTTTTGGGGACATTTTCATTTACACCTGGTTCCAAACACGTGGTTTGATGTACGTTGAAACGCACGTGGGAGTTTTTTTCTCCACCAGGGGGGCAGTGGATTACACTTCTACCTTCAAAGTGCCCTTACCATGCTGCTTTCATAGTTAGCAAAGGTTCCTACAGCTAACAGTTTTTTTTTTTTTTTTGCTACAAGACTTGAATTGTGGCACTGAAGCTGTACAGTCATGTTGTTCTAATGTATTGTGATTGTAAGATGTACCTTTTGATGGGGCAATACTATGATAACAGATTGATGTCTGTTTTGGTTTATATTATAAGACAGTTTGTTCCAAAATATGCCGCCTAACGCGGGGAGCACCTTGCTCTCTGCTGTCCTGTTCTATTTCCCCCCCAATAAAGCGCTTTTCTTCCAAGAGTGAAGTGTTGGAGCTGTGTTTTTTTTACCCCCTTTTGATTTACTTCTAAACATCCCCTACCCCCACCAGGTTACATATTTCTACACATTTATCTTAATTTAACTTAACATCCTACTGAACGGGATTACTCCTTTTACTCTCCGGTACACAAAACATATTCCCATAAAGATCTTTTTTTAGTAAAACATGATAAGCTTTCGATTGTTCAATCATGCTCAATAGGTACAGCCACTTTCTCTGACCATGCCCAGGTCATTATAATTCCTGCATCAGATGTCTAGATACCCAGGCCATGTGCTTGGAGACTGAATGAGGATCTTTTGGAGTCTCCGGACACTGGTTTATTGGTAGAAAGAAAGCTGTGGGAGTATTTTTTTACACAACTCTTCTTCAGTTCAAAATCCCATGGTGGTCTGGGAGGCCCATAAGTGTGTTGTAAAGGGCCTTTTTTTACAATTGGGTCACAGGGCAAAGAAGGAAGGGCAAGCGAGGCTTAACAGTCTCCTGCAAGAGCTATACAAGTTAGAAATTCCAAGCACCACCACACACCAGACTTAGAAGCTCATAAAAATAGAATATGTGAGCAAATAGCCTCTATAAATCATGAAAAGGTGAAAACACAACTGTCCAAATGTAGGGACTTTTTCTCTGAGTATGCAAATAAATGTGGGGCAGCTTTAGCATGCACTATTAGAGCGAAGAGGTCCCAGTAATTTATACCAAGCATATCTTCTTCAGCAGGTATGATTCATCGTTCTTCCAAAGACATAGAAGCCCCATTTTGCCAATTTTAGCAAAAGTTATACAATTTGAGATCCCCGACAGACTCCCTGGCTCCACGGGCACCAGCAGTGGAGATAATTAGGGAATATTTATTATCCTCGGGCATCCCAACTATCCCAGAAGACTTTCTGGAAACCTTAGATACCCTAATTGCATTACCAGAATTTCAAATGGCACTTTCAAAGGCAGCGACAGGCAAAGCCCCAGGTCCAGATGGCCTACCACAAAAGTTTTCAAACCCAATTAGCTCAGCCTTTTCCGGCAGCCTTTAACTCCATTCTGGAGTTAGACTCCCTGCCAGTTGACACCCCGGCGACTCATAATACCGTCATCGCCAAACCAGATAAGAACCCTCAATCCTGAGAGAGTTATAGACCCATTTCCCTATTGAAAAATGATTTAAAACTTTTCTTTCTAGTATCATAGCCTGTAGGCTGACTCCTGTTCTGCAATCTTTGATACACACTGATGAAAGCGGATTTCTACCATTTCGCGAAGCCAGGGACAACATGGTTCGCATGCTTAATATAATTATTTTGTACACTCAAACAAAATACCTATGATGCTTCTCTCTGCAGATGCAGAGAAAGCATTTGATCTAGTGGATTAGGCTTATCTCAAACTAGTGGTTATACATATAGGTACCCCGCCGAGGCTCCTTAATGGGATAAAGGCTCTTTACTATAACCCCACAGCAAGGGTATGAGCTAATGGAGTCCTCTCCGATTCATTTTCCAATACAAATGGGACAAGGATGTCTCCTCTCGCCTCTACTAGTAATTTAGTGCATTCCCCACTTATCAATTGTATCATCCAAGGCATAGTATTGTCTTTGTCTATATCTTGCCATCAACTCCTATTAATGAATTAGATAGAATTAATAAGTAGGGAATCCATTAGAAGATTGCGACTTGTACACTTGCTCCCTCTGCTGCCTCATGTGTATGCTGTGCTATCATATTGGCAAGTGGTCAGATGGTAATAGCGTATATTAGGAAGTACTAGGCCTTTAGTCATGTGGAAACAATAAAGAATATTTATGTAGGGTCAAGATTTTATTAACCTGTTTGATCAAGTGGGGTAAGCTTTGTGGAGATTAGTGGTCGCCCCCAGCAAGAGAATAGAGGTTGGCTATTGTAGAAAAGAGCAATGTTTTATTCATATCTTGATTTTGCCTGATACCCTTTAGTCTGGAGGAATATTTTTGTAGGGTCAAGAGTAAATTAGGTATGAAAATCCAGGGAATGAAGAAAAGAAATAGCATTAGCAAACATATTTCGTTTTAAATTCTAAGCTTGTTGATTTTATGCCAGTTTATGTGATTTTTATTCACCGTATTTGGAATATATTCAGCCAGGAGTTTCAAGGCTAACATGAATGTGATTGGTGAAAGATGATAACTTGTCTGGTGCCATGGGCAATAATAAATTAAAGAGATTCAAAGTCATAATATTTTACTTTTGCACAGGGATTGGATTGGAGTGCATGTATCCAGGCAAGAAATGATCACAAATCCCCAACCCCCCACAACAGGCAGACCATATAAGTTTGTCAGAAACCTTTAATATGCTTTGCTTTGTCTTCTTGGTACAACATTAGCTTAGGTGGCTGAAATTCTTTATTAGGCTGGTACTATCTGCAGTGGAAACAGAGGGAACACATTTTTTTTTGTAAGAGTCCTTTTATATAAATTGTTTATTTTGCTTACTAGATACTTGGTCAAAATCTTATTACCTATGTTTAGGAAAGAAACAGGACAGTAACTGATCAAGGAAGTATAGATCTTTATTAAGTTTAGGAATTAATTGCAAAAAATGCTGTGAACACAAGGGATGAATTTTCCCCCGATTTTTTTTTGTACTTATATAATGATTTGTCAGATTTGTTGACAATTTGTATTGTAAATTTATTAGTTCCTGGTTCCTTTATTGGTCTTAAAAGTTTTCTCATCTTTCAGAAATGGTATGTCTGTTTCCTTAAAATTACTGTTGACTTGAGTAAGTTCAGGTAAGGAAAGTTTAAATTCCTATAGGACCTTGACAGAACTACTAGTTTGTTTATTATATTAGGTAATGGTGTAAAAGTTGAGGCAAGTGAAAAATCTATTCAAAGGGAATCATTTACTGTGCAGAGTCAATATCTTGCAAAGCTCGTAATGAACAAGCCTCTATGTGTTTTATAGAGAGAAGAGTGTCATTCATGGTCTGATCATGGGATGAAACGATAAATAGTTACATTGATAAGAGGGGATTTTGTGTGTTAATTAGTTTGTGGATGATGTGTGAGCACATTTTATGGGGATAGGAATGATGGTTATAATCTCTAACAATGGGTGCAGTTCCCTTAAGAAATCTTTTGTATTGTAATAGCAGACTTTTTTTGTCTGGAAATTTCCTCCTAGGTGCAGGGTCATGGACTTGTTCTTGTGACATACAGCAGGCCCCCAATAGCCTTGTCACCTTTTTCAACAGGAGGAAGAAAATAGGTGACAAAAACGAAATTGACTGTATACAACAATAAAACACACACAAAAAAGGCCACTAAATAAACTAAACTACCATAAATACACAAAATAGTCCCAATTTGCTAAATAGGCAAAACTGAACGGTAATATTTTGGCAAATGGTCCAGAATAGTAAACAAAACCAACAATAATACATCCACCTTGTAATAATTCAACCCTATGAAAATATTTTTTTACCAAATACTTTTTTTAAATTGTTGGAAAAAATTATAAAAAATAAATAAATAAATAAAAAATAACAATGCAGCAACCAAAACAATTTCCAACAATTTCAGAATAGAGCAGCATGGATATTTCCTTGCAAAAATGAGTTTGTTCATTGTCAAGGCATTAATCTGAGAGAATCATTGCACATTTATTCTATTATATATTATTCAAATGAGCTAGCACAGTGCCTACAGGGGTGATTACATTTCACACTATATGAGGTTATAAAATATTTTATCACAAAGATAAATTAAATGGGAATAAATTCACATCTCAGTAAACACAATGACCTCAAAGATCAGTTTCTATAAAAGCAGAAAAAGATTTTTACTAATGTAGAGTCATTTTAGGGAGCAAAGGAATACTGGCCGCGGGCTTACCAGGATAGGGGGCTCACCAAGGCTATTGCAAGTAATGGAGCCTAAACAGAAAATAAAGTTAACATTTGTCCTCTGATAGACTTGCTGTATCATTATTATTTTTAGGAACAGAATCATTGAAAAAAAAAAAAAAAACTACCGAAAAACGTACTTTCCTTTGGAGCCTGATTGCAAGATGGAAATGGGCTACACTGATCACTGTGCTGTACAAGCGTAGACAATAACCATATAATTGTAAGTACACAAAGCAGGAAGACATAATGGCTGTTACCAACAATACTGTAATAAAGGGAAATTGTGTTTTTTATACAAATGACAATACTTTGTAACAAAGACTAAATTCACAAAGAGTAAGGTATTGAATGTTTGTTTTTTCCTGCACTGGAGCTATTTTACTGACAGCCTAATTTTCTATGTCAGTTCACAAAGAATTAAACTCAATTTAGTATTTTTTGCTTTAACATGCAGTAAAGTGATTTGTAAATTGTGCTGACAAAGGCATTGTGCAATGGTGCGTTGAAAGACAGGTTTTTATTGTATGGTATGCCAGGCTGTAATTTACCATTAAGTTGTTGTCCTGTAAGAGAAGCCTATATCTCAATCAAGATGGCTGAAATTCGGTTCGAGGATGAGAAGAAGGAAGAAGACAGCAGCATGGACGACAGAACAGGGATAGGTGACTATAAATGGAGTTTAGTTCCACTTTTACTTAGTTGAAACTGCTTCTCTCACTATACAAATAAGTGCAAAAGCAGCCTAAAACAGGTTGATGCAACATAGGAGAAGCTCTAACTGCAGAATAAATGGACTGCAGGTTAGATGCACCTGGTAATAACTTCTGATTTAGACTTCTTAAAAGCAAATCAAACTGATATCAAAAGCAACTGGCATTAACCTGAAGGAAAGCCCAAAGCCTGTTGAGACAGGTCCTAAAAGGGCTTTTAAAATGTAATTTTACAGCTGTTCCTGAAAGAAGAGCTTTACATATTCTGTCACTTATCCTTTGCAATAATCTGAAAAATAAAAATTGCACTACAAAAAGCATTGCACAGATGGTTTCATATGTAGCACCACTACAGCCACTAATTAAAAGGTTGCAAGGAAAGCTAAGTGTTACTTGATCTTTACAGAAACTTGCTATCCCTCCATTAATATTTTCTTTAGATTTATTTAACATGATGATATGTAGCCCGGTACAGAACTCTTAAATGCATAAAATGTGTAAAAATTTGTCTCCTACTGTTTTATGTAGATGGTATACAGTTCAGGACAGGGACAGAAATGATACAGAGAGTTCAGGGTTAGGCTGATAAAGTGCAAATGCATAGAGATAGGCAAAAGTCAATGACAGTCATAATGGAACTGTACCCTTTACGTCCATGAACTACAGTGCTATCAGTAAGTACCCTATTATGCATGTTCCTTACAGGAAAGAAAAAGGCGTGCTTAACCTCCTGGGTGGTTCATTTCTGTCCGGATTTATCTTTTTTTTGTTTCATTGTTTTAGCTACCCCGAGCATCTTTTTTTACCCCAAATCACACTCGAGGTTACCGCTGGGGAGGATAAACAATATAAATAATGACTTTCAGAAAACTTAGGAAGGAAGGAAGGCTGTAGTGGATTCGGGTAGGGGGGTGACACTTTTAAGGTTAAAATGAACAGCATTACTTGCTGTTTAAAAACATAGTACAAGTTTTCTTTAAAATGAGCAGTAAAATGTCTTATTACCAGGTTTGGATTTCAAATTAAAAGCCCTGTGTTTCTGGCACAATCATGACTCATACAGTACCTTTTTAATGCCTTTTTGCAAATGAACCACATATCTCAAAGACTGCAAATTTGTGCTGGCACCATTTCATTCAAGGTCTCATTTCCTAGCACAGTTAATTGACTTCAGTGCATACTGATGTTCCCTTCCTGATAGTTTATATATAAAAACAATGTTTGATAAATCCATAACATTGGACAATAGATGACCATGGAAAATTGAGAACTGTGAAAAAAATTGCAACCTGTGACAGCAAATATGAAGATAATATAGTCATTCACTTTCTGTGTATTTTTAAATCTAAAGCACACAAAACCTAAAACCAATTAAATTGCAGAGATAATCTCAAACAGTTTAAAGAACAGCAATGAGTTTGTGTTCGATGACATGCAGAGAGAAATGCCATTTTGTCTCATTACCTTATGTTTTTTTTTTTTTAAGCAACAATTTAAATGATTCACAGCAAACATTTATTAGGATCAAAAAGAAAGTGTTTGGGCAACACATGGACATGTCCAAAATACACAAATTTCTATTCAGACATTCATTTTTAAAGGTTTTGTAAAGTGCCATATATTCCATGCAAGTGACAATCCTTCTGAGAGAATGTCCTCTGGACAGATGTGACAAAAATACAGCTTTCTGGTAATGCACATCATTCCACTGTTTACAAAAAACAATAAGACGCTGTCAAAGAAAAGAACAGTCCCTACATGTAGGGGGTTAACTGATGTTTTGGGGTTGCTTTGCTGCTTCAGGCATTGGTAGTCTTGAATGTTTGCATGGTAATATAAAATCTAAAGACTACCAAAGAATTCTGGGGCACAATGTAAGGCTCAATGTAATAAAACTGGGTCTCAGCTGGGGGTCATGGGTCTTACAACAGGACCCAAAGCATACTTAAAGCACCCTGAAATGGTTTAAGATAAAGCTCTGGAGAGTTCTGTAGTGGCCAGCAATGAGTCCAGATCTAAATCCCATAGAGCACCTGTGGAGAGATCTAACAGCAGTTGGGAGAAGGAAGAGTGGTTCCTTTGTAACACAGGGACAAAGACAGCACCCGTGTTACTAGAAAAAATTCTGGATGGACAGTATGTGGGACCTCGGTATCTCAAGTTTTAGTACTGAAGTGTAACCAGCAGAGTATTGTTTGCAGGGAAGCTCTAGTCTGCTGGTTCTGGTTTCACCGGGAATCTGTAAGAGCACGGTGGGGCAGCTTTCCAATTCCAGGTCCCACATTTTCCACGGCACATAAGCCTACAAAGCACACCTGGTGCTAAGCAGGAGGGCTGTGTGACTGTGTGAGCCACTATCTGGATTTTTGATTTGTGAAGAGAGAAGCACTGGATTAAAGCAAGACAGGTAATCTATTTTAGTCAGGAGGCTAAATATTTCAAGGACTTTTGTTTTTGTAACATTACTTTTGTTTTTTGGACATAAAATAATATTTTATAAACTAAATTAACCCCCCTAGCGTTCTAATTCTGTCAGTTTTTTTATGCAAAAAGTGATCCCAGTTTTTTTGGATAGAAATTTTTGTTTATATTGTGGGCCTGTAATTCTTAGGATGAACTCCCGGGAATGATAATTATATTTATTTATTATATTATAATCATAATTTATGATATAATACATAATTTTAAATAATTTTAAAAAATAATGAAATAATAGACAACAATGTAATCTTAAAATAAAATATAAAAATTAAAAATGTACTTTTATTTTTATTTCATGTTGTGCGGTGTTTTTGTACTGTAAAAACCATTTAAAAGCAGATTACATTGTAATCTGCTTTTAAATTTCCTGCCCGGACACACCCCCATACATCACCACTCACATCACCCAGAAGATGACATCCTCCCGGGTGATATGAGTGGGGATGTCCCGTCCGCCTTACCCCGACGCTGGAGCTGCTGCTCTGCAGGACTTCTGCATTGTGCTTCACATCTCACTGCTGATGCGAGCAGCGGCGTGGCCGGGACCCGGGTGGTATTTAAAAGAAGATTACTCAGTAATCTGCTTTTAAATTTCCCGCCTGGCCACTCCCCCCGACGGACCGGCACCCTGGCATCACAGCGGGACCATCCAATCGCCGCAGGAGCGCGGGGCAAAGGTAAGGGGGCTTCTAAAGCTACCCCGAGTGTGACTGGGGATTACCGCTATATGTACATATGTTCATGCAGTTTACATGTTGGATAATTTATATATATATATATATATATATATATATATATATATATATATATATATAAAATCATATATACAAATTTCAATAACTGGCTCTTTAATACAAATCGTATCTCCAGAGGACTCTTCCTTACTTAGCAGTATCAGATTTAGAGATGTTTCAGCAACTACATCTGTAACCAACAATCACTGCATAGTCAAAGTTGTTTAGAACATCTATTTTCTACATTATTTGGCCAAACAACAAATAAGACTCTTCTCTATGTCTGCATGTTGTTTATATTGTGTTGAATCCACATAATTCAATGTTTGATTTGAAGACGTGTATGTGTGTAATATTTATAGAGAAATTGTGCAGAAGTAATCCAGTAAAGTGTCAAAACAGACAAAGTTAAATACAAATTGAAAATGATTTTCTATTCATATAGCAGGATCATATTTTGTAGTGCTTTGTTCTTGCAATGTTCAATCAGTGTACTGATGCCCTGTAAGTAATTACATGATCCATTTTGATGGAATGGCTGAACATTTTAGCAGTGGAAAATAAAATCTAGTTAATTAAATTTGGAATACAGTAAAAGACATTTTGCTTTCCTGCTTGTCACATGACTTCATAGGAGGTTTTCTATGATGCCATAGGTCATATAAAAATACATTTTTTTTCTCAAGTGTTCAGGGGTTATTTTTATATGTAACTGAACACAGTAACAGGAACATTTTCTACTATTTTAGGTTAACCCATATATCAGCCTTAGCAGTGCTATAAATAGGAGAGGGTTAGGGTACTTCCATGATGCTAAATAAAAAGGTTTCCTATTCTTTATCTGCAACTTTGTCAAATGCATTTGTTCATGAAGAGGAAATTCTGTACATTACAGTGCCTATATTTAAGCTCTCTAATCATTTATGTTTGGGTTAAAATCTGACACAGTAATAAAGGCTACAGAGCACACAGCAAAAGGCCATTTATATATATAATATATTTTTGAAAGTACTAGGGGGAGGGATTAAAGGGGGCTAAAGATATACAAGAGTGTTGCCATTTGGGGGATCTCTTGCATTTTTTAAAGCAGACCTGCTTTCTAATGATCAAGTATGAACTACATACATATATATATATATATATATATATACATACACACCAACTACATAAAAGGAAATTCTGCAATGCTCTTGATGTTTCCCCACACCCATGACTCATGCCTGCGGGAGATCATACACGTGGCCACCTTTAGGGAATGAATAAGGGCGGTAGTGAGCTCTTCAGTATCACCAAAGTAAAATGTTCAAACATTGGTTCTTTTTGATCAAAGACCACTGATGCTGATTTACACCATCAGTATGTGTATGAGGTAAATTATTATGCGTAGGGTAACCTGACAATAACATTTTTACTAATTTAGCTACTAAATTTTCAAATTATTTTTAACAATGTTTATTACATTTACTTTTTACAACATAACTACATTTTCTTATTTTCTAGGAAATTCTCTTAAAAGCAGTGATCACCGATTTTAAAAATACATGTACAAATGAACAATTTGGAGACATCTGTTATTCAAACATATTATATTGCTTTTATTTCTATATAAAATTCAAATTTACCTTGGGGACCTTGGTTTAAATTGGAGCTTGCATTAAGCTCTGTTTGGTTCTATCTTCAACAGAATCGTGCTATAGCTAGTGAGAAAATATTTACTAAGTGGTTCTCAAGCCAAGTCCCAGGAGATTCTTGACAAAGTTTTGGTTTGGCAAGAATTACTAAAGTTTACAAGAATTTTTACAGAAATGTGAGGAATGGTATTTTTGAATAAAGGATGAAGAATTGAAAAAGTAGTTGCCAATTAGAGAAAAGGTTTCGGGGGCACAAAGTCGAAAAAAAAACTGTGGATTTCAGTTTTCCTTTTTAGAATAAGTTTAACACACATGCTGAATCTAGAAAACACGTGTAATCTTGAAATGTACTTTACACATCTCAAAATCTTGGATTTTCCCTCAGTTTCAATTGTGATTACAATGATCACAGGAACAGAGAGAAAGGGTGACTCTCCTCAGCAGAGGCACAGACAGAAATAGGAATATTACAGGATTTTTAATTTTCAGACACTTTAACAAATGATGGGGCTGTTTTTTTGTTTTCTTTTTTAAAAATATGCATGACTTTAGGGTTACTAGTTTGTTAAATATAAAGAGCAAGTTTGTTTTATTTACTGTGCTACAAAGTAAGTTTGCATAGATTGTTCCCATTAAAAAAATATATGGTATTTTTTGAGTTGAAGAACAAGCATAAAAGTTTCAGCTATCCTGTCCCTATGCTGCAAATCACTAACCTTGACTCCCCTCCTGCCCAAACATCAAACACTTTCCCTAAAAAAAGACGAATGAATGAAATCCAAAATGTAATGTTTTTCTAATCCTATAGTTCAGCCATATCTGCACATGGGGTGTCTGCACAGGTTCTCTTCTTTTGATCTTCTTTTGATCTTCAACTCCTTTGATGCCCAAAAACTTTGGCGAGCTAAAATTTTCTACATTAATTAATGAGTCAGAAGCCTGACCCCAACATTTCGTGTCCCCTAAGCCGAACTTTTGGCTAGTGAGGACTAAGTTAGGTTCTTAACCCCATAATATAGGAAGTGGGAGCATTGCAGGCACTGAGGAAGGAGATGATCTTGTTGGTCATTTGCTACTCATGCATTGAATGGATCTTTTAAATATTATTTTAACTTTTTTTTTTACTTTGGTTAATTTGTTTCTGCATTTTACTCATCAAAAGCTTAGTTTCAACTGCAAATATAAGCATCATACATAACCAGTTCTCCCTGTATTCCCAACGCCCTTTTAACTCAAAAATGTGTTTTTCCCATTTGTCATCCTATATAGGTAAAGCAAAGCCAAAAAAAAAAATACGCTTACCTTCAATTCGCAGAGCAGTCGATCCATTTGGGGGGTTCTTCCATCGGGTTCAGCGTCGGCCGGCGTACTAGGAGTCACTCTGTTCTTCTTCCTGACGCAGGTGCAGAATCGGGTAACATAGATGGAAAAAACAAGCATGCGCAGATCGACAATTTCTTTCCCTTTTGGCGAAAGGAATCTTTTTTTGCTCAGGCATGCGCAGAAGGAGCAGCCAAGAGCCTCCCGGGAAGGAGGTATCCGGGAGGCTCTGCGCTCCCATTCAGAATTAGGAGGGCAGGGCTGCACCTTTATTAAAAAAAAAAAAATAAAAAAAATAAAAAAAGTGTGTTGCACTTAAAAAAAAACACAAACAAACAGAATTGTTACCTTACATGAAAGGGTTGTCTACCCTTTATGTAAAGAGAAAATTCTGAGTTTAGGTACGCTTTGGAAAATGAGAGATGCTCAATGTGGTCTTGGCATTTAGTCTTCAATTATCTTTAGTCATGGGGAGAAGGATATATATATTCACATTTTCTATATTTTGTAAGAAAGAATATACACATTTTGTCAATGCTTTTGGAGAACACAAAGATAAATGATACTGCTGTGCTCTGACACATTCTGATTTTATATCGCACAGATGGAGGTGACACATAGGTCACCTCTGTCCTCCAATATGTAATCAGACAATACACCTTGTAACCTGCAGCGCACACTATGACAAGAATAAGGAAGACAATATAATTATATCCTTGGCTTGTATGCTCACTGAACATCTACTCCTGCTAACAACACTGTAACTATCCAGTATATATAATAGATTGTTTCGGGTCTACAGTTTAATAGGTGTAATGCTTTAGGTTCACACTGTGTTGTATGTGCAGTAAATAAAAAGGAAAATGGCCACAAAAAAAGGTGGAAAGTCTAAGCACATCCCTAGAACTCTACAAAAGCACCATGCAAGGAATAATAAAATGAATTACTGGAATACAAGGTATTCCATTCAGGAAGCACAGAAAGCAGCTGGGCAAGGCACAGAGAAGACCAGCAATAACAGATTTAATACCAAGAGTGAAGTCAGGACAGGCAGCAGGAAAGAATAGCCAGATTGAAGCAAAAGCCTTTATTTGCAATATGGGGTAACGCAAGGGTAACAGAACAAGTGGTCCAATGGCTTACCAGCACAATTCACAGTAGTCACAATGGTAACTGGGCCCCTGCTCCTGGAAGGCCCATGGAGCCCTCCATTGCTGTGGGATGGCAGGATGGGTGGAAATTGACAGGATGGGCAAGTCTGGGCCCTGCAAGCAGACTCACAGCAAGCAGCAGTGCTAGTTAGTACCTGTGGGTGTGATAAGGTCCTTAGCCCACCCCTGGGCCTGGGTAGCATTACCCACTTGTCAATCTTTGCCCATTCTGCTGGCCCAGCCCTGTCAGCCACCCTGGACATCTGAATGTACATGTGAGAATGGAGAAAAAGGTTGAGGGTACGTCCTGAGAGGATTCTGCGCTAAGGTGGTTTAGCTCTGAAGGAGGACTCTCACATTTGGGGGAGGATCTGACACTGAAGGGGTCTTAGAATATCAGGGGTCTGCATATAGGGAGGTCTACAACTGAGGGGGATCTGAGCTATATTGCCCAAGTTGTCAGAGGGAATATTGGATTCTTGACATAAGGTGGTACTGTATAAATAAAGGAAAATGGCCAGCACTTTTAGAATGGAGGAAACTAGAATGGTAGACAAAACAATGCAAAATACCATTAGATTGTCACATCCAAGCTGTCATTGTTGCCATGCAACATTCTCCCAGGCCAGGGGTCAGCAACCTTTACTATCAAAAGAGCCATTTTGCCTCCTCTTCCACTAAAGAAAAATAGTCTGTAGCCGCAAAACATAACACAGTTTATAAACTTTTAATATTTTTTTAATTTTACCTGTTACAACAAGTGTGCATGTGTAGGCCTACTTTGAAATAAATTAAACACTGAACTATGCCCCTAGAAGCCTCCAGCTTCTAACGTATCATCCTGTTACATTAGAAGCTGGAGGCTTCTAACGTAACGGTAGATTTTTTTGATGGGCAGAGTTCTTTATGTTCTGACGATGCCTTAGCGATGAAATTTTAAGGGGTGTTAGCCACAGGTGTCCCTCATTTGCAGCTTTAATTTTGTTCACCTGTACCCCCCAATCTTGAGCAATTGGGGTTCAGGTGCTAGAAGCCTCCAGCAATGTGTAACAGGGTAGATTATTTTGATGGGCAGAGTTCTTTATTTTCTGACGATGCCTTAGCGATTCAATTGTAGGTGGTGTTAGCCATAAGTGTCCTCCACTTGCACCTCTATTTTGGTCACCTGTACCGCCTCCCCCCCCCCCCCGTTCCAGAGAAATTGGGGTTCAGATGCTAGATGCTTCCAGCAATGTGTAACAGGGTAGATTTTTTTGATAGGCAGAGTTTTTATGAATTTTTCGGAGGTGTTAGCCACAGGTGTCCTGTACTTGCACCTCAAATTTTTTTCACCTGTACCCCCGTTTCCAGATAAATTGGGGTTTAGGTGCTAGAAGCCTCCAACAATGTGTAACAGGGTAGGGTTTTTTTTGATGGGTGGAGTTTTTAGGAGGTGTTAGCCACAGGTGTCCCCCACTTGCACCTCTAATTTTGTTCACCTGTACCCCCTTCCTGTTCCAGAGAAATTGGGGTTCAGGTGCCTCCAGCAATGTGTAACGGTAGATTTTTTTGATGGGCAGAGTTCTTTATGTTCTGATGATAGCCTAACAATTAAATTTTAGGGGGTGTTAGTCACAGGTGTCCCCCACTTGCACCTACATTTTTGGTTTTGTACATCTCCCCATTCCAGAGGAATTGGGGTTCAAAGGAGGGGGGTGTCATTGTACACACCCATTTGTACACGCCCCGTGGTAGATTTATTTCACTGGTAGATTTTTTTCATTAGAACACAGGATAGGGAATCCCCCTCATCCGCAGTGTCTTGGGAGGAAGGGGATCCCCCATCAGAGATCTCCCCGTGGCAGCCGAAGGGAGCCACAACAAGGAGGCTGAAGAGCCACATGCGGCTCCGGAGCCGCAGGTTGCAGACCCCTGTCCCAGGCGATGATGCCAGCACTTAGATCCACAGTGTTTTTTTCTTCCACAGGAACAGCCAGTGGAAAACCAAGGAATAAAAACAGGAAGATGCCCAGAAACCTATGTACATAAGTTGTAGCTTTTGGTGCTCAACCCAGTTTTCCTAATCACTCAAATCACAGGACTGAGAAATTGCTGAGTAAATACCAAGGGCCATTGAATTAGGAAAGTAATCCACAGCTGTTATCAACACAGGGCCTGGAAAGTGACATTTTTTTTTAGGGTTTTTTTTTTTTTTTTCCAAAAAATATATCAAATAAATGCTTATGCATTGCAAATTGTTTATAAAAATTATTTAGGTTAGCATATTAGATCTATTTCCATGTTAAGTGACAAACAATGAAGCTGAAAATAACACCAGAAATGTACAGTTTTTTTTTTTTACAGGAACAGTTAGGATGCGCATTTATCAGTGAACAGGTTCAATAAATCAAAACGTTGTCAGGCTAGCTTAAACTGGTTTCATCTCAAAGTACTTATTTCCATTTCTCTCCTTATTTTCCCTTTCTCAAAACAAATACAGTTCAAAACGCTCCAGTATTACTTTATTCTTTTATCCACTGTTTGGTATTTGGGCTATCCTCTTACTAATAATTACTAGCTCCAGAGATGTTCTGCAAATATTTTTATTAAGGTTTAAGTCGGGGGGACTCTAGGACATTCACAAAGTTGTCCCCAAGCCAATCATTTGTTGTCTTCACTATGTGCTTTGGGTCATTGTCATGTTGGAGGTGAACCTTTGGTCCAGCCTGAGGGCCTGAGCACTGTGAAACAGCTTGCCATTGATTATATCTTTGTATTTTGCTCCATTCAGCTTCCTCCCAACTCTCCAATCCCCCAGACCCTGCTGCTGAAAAACACCCCCACAACATGATGCTGCAACCACAGTGATGGTATTGTACGGATGATGAGCGCTGCCTGGTTTCGTCCAAACATACATTTAGAATTGAGGCTAAACAGTTCAATCTTGTTTCCCAGTCTGAGACACCTTCAGATGCTTTTTTGAAAACTCCAAGTAGGCTTTCATGTGTTTTGCACTGATGAGAGGCTTCGGTCTTGCTACTCAGCCATAGTCCAGATCAGTGGAGGGCTGCAGTTATGGGTGTGCTTCTGGAACTTAGTCCCAAATCCACACAGGAGACCATTGGGATTTTGGTGACCTCTCTCATTAAGGTCCTTCTCCCTCGATTGACAGGACAACAAGCCCTTGGAAGAGTCATGCCACGATTCTTTATTTGAGAATTATGGAGGCCTTCTCTGTACTCTTGGTAACCTTTATTGCAGCATTTTTTTTTTCTACCTTTTAACCTCCCCCTGTGCAACAATCCTGTCTTTGAGCTCTGCAGGCAGTTCCTCCGACCTTATAGCATAGTTTTTGCTATATACGTATTGTTAGCTGAGACCTTCTATAGAGGTGTACAATTAAATTTACCACAAATAAACTCAAATCCAAAGGTGCATAAACATCTCAGTAGTGATCAAGAGAAATGGGAGGCACCTGAGCTTTGTTGTTTGCAAATGTCTAAATACTTTTGTAAATGTGATATTTAAGTTTTTTTTTTTATTCTTTTTAATATATTGTCTAACAAACAATTGTAGCATCAGTTTGCAACTTAACAAAAATGAAAAGTAAAGGGGGTCTGAATACCTTGTGTGTGTGTGTGTGTGTGTGTATATATACACATACACACACACACATATACATACATACATATACACACACACACACCATTCCTTTTTTTTATTACATACCTTATTTTACACCCAGAGATGTCAAAGCAGACTATGAAATGCAGGCAGATCATGGCTGGTAGGAGGGGATTGATAGGGTTCATGGGAGGAATCAAATATCAAAATGCTCTAAGGATTGGATGTCAGGCTTACACGACAGAGTTGTAATTCCTAAGAAGGCTGTGTTTGTTCTTCTTAATAATTACTTTTCTAGTAATGACTAAATATTAATTTGGAAAACCGATACAAATTGAATGGAAAAGGTGGACCAAAGACTATCTGTGGGGATAACTGCTAAATCATGCAGGATGAGGTCAGAAATTATGCAGACTTGCAGAATATTCTACTACTACACTTATGTTGTGCTATGAAATCAAAATTAACAATTGAAATACAGGAAAGGAGCCTGTACAACTATCTAGACAAGTGTTTCTAAATCAGGTTTCCTTGGAACCCCAGGGTACCTCGAACAATGAGCAGTTTGTGACTCTCAAGTCAGTTTAACTGACAACAATTATTTTTTTGTAATGGGTCACATTTTTCTGGCCAGCAATAAATCAAAGAACTCCTAGTTGCAATGGCAACTGATCACTCTTTTCTTAGCTACAATAATTAAGGACCAACATTCTCTCTCTATTTGTTTTTTGAGCACTTAATGGCCTATAAGCATTTAAAAAAGTTTGCACACTCCTCAGGGAAAACATTCACCCGAAAAAAAACTAATATCAGAAGTTTGTGGGCAACTTCATATCATACTAATGCACATGAAATCATTTTTTAAATCTTATTTGAATCGAGTGATATTTTGCACTATTAGTGCTTTTCCATTTAGTAAATCAGACAAATAGTCTGTTCGAGAATACATACTGTAAGTCCTGTCCAATGGAGAACATTTAATACTTGTAACTGACTTTCAGTAAAAATAGTCAGATAAAAGAAAGTACATTTACCGTACTTAGGGCTATCACAGATCTAAACTCAGTAAAAAAAAAGGAAACAAAAAAAAAGACAGGCAGACTGGGTGCTCAATTGCCTTTTTTTCCTGCCATTACCCTTCTATGTGTCTACACTAGTGATACCAGTTTTGTTGACCATAAAACACACACCTAGAAAAGAAAAGAAGACACATTCCTGGTATATATATATATACCATATATATATATTTGTATTCACAGGGAAAATGATTAAAATTCATCCACAGTCTTTAGTTCAAGACAGCAATTATCTGTAGCACATCAAGTGCATCTAACACTTATTGAAATGTGCTCACTCTTTAGTTAATCATCTCACTTGAGACATACAGAGCTAGGTTTCATGAAACATCAGAAAAAAACTCCCTCCCTCCCTCTTGGATCCTGTAAGAACAACTCCAACCAATCTGGGTTATTAACATCAAATGATCTTGCAAAGATTAGGTATTTGAATTTCTGTTACGAATAACACTTACAAAAGATATGTCAAATACCAAACAACATTCCTCATTTCACATTCAAAGTTTGGAAATATTGCTTTCCAAGACATTTCTATGTAGTTTTGCTATTTTCATTTGAACAGTCTCTCGGTACACTTCACTCGTCTGCACTGTCTGACTCGAGAGAAGACTTGTCTTCATTTTCCAGGTTTTCTTCCTCTTTATCATCTTTGGCTGCAAGATCGCCCTCGCTCTTAGGAAGTGAATCGCTAACAGAGAATTTGCGCATTTTAATATTTGGCAGCTTCTTCAGATCCAAATCCCATTCTCTGAAAAGTGAAGCAAAAGAGAACAATGGGAAAAAAGAAGATGAAGGAGAGAAGGAGTTTGTTAATTTATCAGAACTGCACAGAGCTGCCCTGAGGAAATCTAGAAAATGGTTCATCAATCAGACATACCTTCAGTGCCTAAAATTCTACAACAGGCCAAAGTGGTGCATTTATTTATAAATCATATAAAATACAAGTGTATAAAATGCATCTTCATTACTGAAATGTACCTTGTGTAGTAGGGAAAAAAATAGTAATGCTTTACTGCCTTAGAAAAAATTAGAGAAAAGTAAAATGCCTGTTACGTAAAAATTCCAAAAGCTTTGTTTTATTTTATGTATTCTGTCAGATATATTTTCCTATTATTTCTTATTTCAAATATATACTATTACACTCTCACACTACACAGCTATCGGTAAAAGAGTTTGATTTGTCAGATAAAATCTCCCTTTGGGCTTGGAATCAGTTTGAGATGCTTCTGAGATCCTTGAGTATCCACCGACAATTGCATTCGATCTCATGTTTTTATTGGGTTTTTCAAAGCATTGTTCAGACAAGCAAAAGGGTTTAATTCTGTCAGACAAGTAACAAAAGACTTGTCACCAGTACCTATGGTGCTGAAGATGTCAAGATGGACCAAAAAGAGCCAATTAATTTGTGAATGCAATATCCCAAAAGGAAACATCAGAGCACATATGTCGCTAAAAATTGCCTAATTGTTTAAAAATTACTGCAATTATGCAGTGGTTTCAAAAGTTAAGAATGAGCACTGCTGATCTATAATATCAAAAGGAATCACATAATCAATGGTAGCATATACCAAGGAAGAGACGATCAAATGAAAATAGCATACTTTACAAAGAAAAAAATGCATCTTCTACTTATTATGCAAGTGAATGGAGCTATATACTGTATTCCTAAATGTAATTTCTAAAGCAATATGCCCTGTATGACCTCCGTGTGCAAGTGAAAGATAATTTCACAACTAAGGTCTTATGTGTTTTTATTTTGAAAGTAGTTCTTTAAAGAGAATAATAACTATTCCTACATTTCAGTATTTTTTAATCGTAAAATGTCAGAAAGTTCGCTTCATGGCCCAGAAATGATCAACATTAACAGGAAATATATTGCTGGCTTCCTATTTTTGAGACCTCCTAAGGAATAGTAATGATGTTTAGTGAATAGTGGGTGTCATCACTAAATGAGGAGTCAAATGCTGCCTTTTCCCAGTTTACCAAGCATTAATGGATGAATTTGCAAGGTTGCAGGGAGAAATACTGATTTTACAACGAGGGACATAAGGATGTAGAAAATTCTACTGTTTTAATAATATTAATAGGGCAAATAAATCACTTGACTTCTGTAATTGACATGCTTCTGCCATATTCTAAAGGACAACAGACTTATACAGATACCATCTGTGCATGACACACATCTCAAAAGGTGAATCACTCCACTGAAAACAATCATTCATACATTGTGGTTATGTGGATGGACTGTATTGCATGCATATAATTATAACCCTGGTTAATACAGGGCTCATTATTTTGTACATTAATAGCAGTCTTTAAAACAGTACAAAGCTTTGGTGTAACTACCACTAGAGATGCCCAGAGTAATATGGGACCAGAAGAAGTGCTGGGACCCAGGTGGGGTGGAATTTGTGCCCCCTCTCTGCTACGAGAGGTGCAGGATGGCAGCAGGAATCAGAACTCCCATTCACCCACAAAGCCCCAATTATACTTAATGTACCCTGTATTCTCTCTCTGGGCTACTGAAAACTTATCCTAGAATTTTGTTCCTCCTACTAACCAAACACCAGCTCTTTTTCACTGGGCACACTATATATGATTCCCACAGAAACCTCCTTGTATCATTACTGCCCCTCCTACTAAGAGCAATATGTTAACCCTTGCCCTGGATAATGGTAATGGAAACGTCAGCACTTTTACTGTACCAATCGTGCACCTGCTTTCATGGCGATTCATTGTAGAATTTACCCCATTTAACCAAAGGATAATAAAAGCCCTGACAGTCCTCCCAATGTACCATGTTGACAGCTACACAAGTGAAATACAGATGCATAGAACAAAGCTAAAAAAGTACCTGAAAGTTTTAAGATGTTTTGAATTCACAATATCTGGTATCTCTGTAAAAGTAAAAAAAAATAAAATAAATAAAGTTAGTACAAAAAAAAAGGCAACTTAATGTTATTCTTTTCACAAACAGAAAAAAAACTGGACAAATAATAATAAAACAACATACTATGTTAAACCCTGAGACCAAAGCCCTTAGGGTCCATACACACACTAGATTTTTGTTGGCCATATCAATTGTTTGTGACAATAAAACAGTAACTATAAGTATATATTAAGCAATTACTATTATATTCATTCAC
>NC_092860.1:110830038-110910432 GCF_032062135.1 Pyxicephalus adspersus | reverse complement strand
GTGTATCTTCTGGTATGTGAGTCTGAGAAGTACTACTGTGCCGTAGTCTCATAGCTATACATCTGCAGTGTGAGATTTAAGGCAGAGATGCATCTGATTGCTACTTGCTTTTCCGAATTGGAAGATATGACTACTTCTACCAAAATGGTGGCCTTCAGAGATATCGAAAAACTATACAAGTGGATAGTCCTTTGTCCTCTACCTGCATTTTTAAGCTAGGAAATGAGGAAATGACAAAGTTCAGTTTCTCCAGAATTTTAAAAGGAAGACCCAAACTGAACCTTGAAAGAGTTGAAAGGAGCGAAAGCATCTGGAAGCGCATGCTTGTACCCTGCCAGTGCACTGGAATAGATACTTTGTGGGTGATAAGTAGTGGTGTTGCTCTGATTCAAGTCAATTGTAAAATCGTCCCAAATACCCAATATTTGGATCTGCAAGGAATTAACAATGGTTGTACATTGTTGTACAAGCTGCTCATTGAGTAAAAATACCCAGTGGTATTATCATATACTACCATGGGTTCCAGCAGACATCAGCTAAAGAGAATGTTCACTCACAGTAGTAAAACATAGTAATGGCTGCACATTGTGTACATTTAAAAGCCCCCCAATTAAGTTTGCCTTCACAACCAAGCCAAAGCAAAACATTGCCTCGTTTGGGCAAATCTTATTTGTACAGAGGCTTTTTTAAGCATCATGAGTGTACAGTGTACATATACCTTCACATGTGGACGTTTAGATGACTTGGGGTCACCTGACTACGATTGAAGGAAGATGGCTGGCAGTGGAGAGCAAAAGAATCTTTTGCTGTACAAGGGCAGTCTTTCTTTAGTCTTTGACAAGTTTCCCTACAATTAAATATGTTCTAATTAATTATATTCACTTTCAACTTGTGAGCATATTCTCAGGCTTACATCCTAAGCAAATGCTATCTAATAAAGAATGTTAGGCAAATATTCATTAAAGGAAATAAAGGCTGTTGCAAATTAAAACAAGCAGCGATCCCCTGAAGTGAGAATTTGCAGCAGAAAGCTTACATTAAAAGACTCTTCTGGGTAATATTGGCTTTTTTTAGCTGAAAACAGATGGATGACTACATTTAACAAGACTTCATGAAAGGTCAGGGTAGGAAAACATACTTTGTGAGTCATTTTTTTTTAACACAAAGGATCTTATTCCATTAAAGGGAAAATAACCACTTTCAGCTTTAAAAAAATATAATAGAACAAAAACAGAAAAATATTTTGGTTGCAATATGTTCATTTTAGCAAACTATAAACTATGCACACATTTCTTTTCAGAAACATCATGGGTTGCAAGGCAAAGCAACAAGTTTGCTTGAATGACTCCTCCTTCCAAAGCATACAATTTTTTTTTTCCTAAGCTTCCTTTTTCTTTAACTTCATTAGCCACAAGCAACAAGTAAACAAAGCTCACAACTGTTGTAGTATGAGCCTATATCAGGATAAACACTGTTTCTTAGCCCCCAAGTGGTTGCACCTTTCCCAATCATGAGCTTGTCACATTACATAAAGGAAAGGGAGCCACATGTTCCAGCAAGTACTGGGAATTTTCTTTGCTTTCTATGGCTAAACAGAGTGGGTGGGAAGACAAAAAAAGTGGAACTATGCCCACTGATGAAGTATGAACAATCTTTAGAATTGAACAGAGATTGTAGTGTGAATGTGAAAGCTCAATAGAAAAAATTCTGGCAGAAGGCTCTCTGCAGATATGGCACCAAGTAAATATATGACTATTACCAGTATTTTGGGGCTTAACAAAATTATTCTTCAACTTTCCTTTCTCACTCCTGTTTGCCACCCACTAGCCACTTGCAAAAAATTAACACAAGTGTGGATCTACTAATGTTCATTATCAGCACACTGTTTAAGCATCATCCTGCATCCAAGGTCACATCATTAATGTGATTAGTTTTTCAGACATTAAACAAACCGAGGACATAGAAATGCCACTTGTTCCATTCTTGTAGCCAGCTGGCTACAGGAATACCCCAGTAAAGAAAAAAGTAGCAAGGAAGGTAATTTAAGGCACCAACAAATGCTTTCTTTTTACTGGGAAGGGGGTTAGCAAAACTCACTCTGAACAAGCTTTAAAGACTTGAGAACATATTATGTAGCAGTGTTTAGCTTAGATGCCACTTGTGGCTTTGTTCTTCACCATGTAAGCGAGGTTTTGCCTCTATGCCATTCCTTAGTCTTTAAAACTGCAGAGGGATGTATCTCATTATATTCATCTGATGTAATTTCTATTCCCTATTGTAGAATTCCATAATATTTTTGAATGGGGAGGGGGATTTAAGGTAACAAAACCAAGACAAAAATGGAGACCATTTAGTGGGACTTTAAATTTAAATAGTATCCAAATATGCTATTTTTTAAAGCAGATAAAGTTGTTCATGCTTTATTTAACTTTCCAAGGCACTGAATAAAGTAACATGGGAGACTGTAAATTCCATCCAATTATTTATACAATGCTTAAAGTCCAATACCTTTCGCAGTTCTATAAGATATTAACAGCTGGAACAAACATGTAGGAAGTCTGAATTTATGCACAAAAAGGTTACTGCCTTCAGGTAGTGAATGATACTATTTAATAAAAAAAGAGGTATGTAATGAAGATGCCTTTCTTTTACTTATTTTTGGTTGCCATCAACCTCTTTCCAAATTATACCGTTGTGTATGCACACTAAAAACAGGATGAACTGAAAGAAAGACTATTAACAATGCTACTGACAGCTAGGCAATACGGTTATTCAGAGGAAGGTCAGTAGGACCAAACAATCTAACATTCTGTCGATATTCTTTCTTTAAAGCAGGACAATCAACTAAACAGGTAAAGAACAAACATAACAGTCTATGTGAAATATTTTACTTTGCAAGTAAATTGTAATTCTGTTCAGCCACTGCTTTACTGTATTGCAAGTCAAGCAAGCAACACTACCATTTCTTATTTTAACTTTACAGCTTCCATGTCACCTGCTGGTTCATCAAACAAAGAGTAGGAATTATGCTGTGAAATCCCTGCCCAATGGGCACAAAAAAGGCACAGAAAATTACAAACCTAAAACTGTGTTTTATCAGGCAAATTATCAAGCCAAATAAGTGCGATACAAGATGTGCCTTAACACATTCACTGCTGGAACCCCCTCGCCCCCAAACACATACTTAAATACACATTTGTTAACACTTAAAAACCCAAAACATATATTTTTTACCTAATATTAGACAACGCTTTAAAGCTGAATTAATCCCTTTCTATTTACTTGCAATTTCTGGCAATGACAATATTCCAAAATAGGGACTTTTTGCATTAAAATAGATGGCTTTTGTCACGTGGCCCCTCTCATTCCCATTTTTTTAGCAGGCACCATTAAGTGCAGATATAAAATAGTGGTACATCCTGATATACTGTGCATGCATTGCATGTCATATGAACCAGTGAAGTGCACTGATGTCCAAAGCCTGGGCCCAATAGTACTTTCAGAGGACCTAAGCTGAAGAACCCAAAATAGGGGAAACAAGGGAACTAGTCATCCATATTGCCCAGGATCGCTAGGGTTCCTAAATTTCCTATGCCTTATTCTGCACTGTCTCTTCGTGTAGACATGGCTTTGCTTCTTCAAGGAAAATGGCTGTTGACTGGTGACCCTATCGGGAAATACCTAGGCAAGGGGAACAGAGAAAAAGTATAACAAACTGCACTGTAGGCTCCACGGTAGGGCTTCGTGTCCAGCAAGAAGTATAGAAGTACTTGGGTAAAGCCATATTGCAGATATACAGCTATGATGCTAAAGCACAGGAGAGCCTTGGCAAAGTTGTCTGCTAGGATGAGCGCTGCTACTTTTTAAGATAATACAAGGAAAAAAGGAAACAAAGATGTATGTGTGCATGGCTAAAGGTACTGTAAAACATCAATGTAATTTTTATGCAAAAAAAAAATACATCTGCAAACATCAACACGAATGTTATACTGCTGTGAAAAGTAGAAAAATAATATAAATCGTACCCATCCCATATCCACTGTACTGTCTCCTTTCACGCTCTATGGTCTGTTTAATGACGGTCTCCCGGGAGCAATGTTGCCTTGCTTGTCTACCTTTGATGCTGTTGTGCAGTTCAATTTGTTCTAACTCACCATCAAACCGATGTAAGTAGCTGCAAAAGCAAAGAAAAGGACTGTGATGATCACCACCAACTAATGCATATGAAATTGTATTATGTGTCCTGCTTAGAACAGCACAGAAAAATATAATTTGCAAAACTGAAAACTGGGTTACTTCTAGGTTCATATTAATAAAAGCCAAGCAAACCAAATGTATGTGAAAGGACCTGAGATGGTTTAATAATAAATGATTAAACCAGAAAACTGCACTCCCACATAAAACAAGTTGTTAATCTAGTTGAATTAGCTAGAGAATTGTGGTGAACACAATGGTAAACGTTACATGGAATAACAGACACCTTATTATTCAGCCCATTCGGTGCAAAAAGCCAGCTTTTCCCCCTTATCTTTGCTGCACATTATGTGCAAACGAATAGATTCCTTTTAAAACTCAACCCCAGGATCTGGCCCTCCTCCTGCACTACTACCTCCACCCCTTGCAAATCCCCCATCACATCACTTTTTGTATTTTTTTTTTTTAAATTCCTGACATTTTCAGGCCAGTCACATGACATATGGGGTCCTCTTCAGAAGAAGAACTGTTCCCTCCTTGCCTCACTGCGCCGTGGTGGGTCCTCCGGAACAGGTCCATTACATCTTGCACTCACAGGATTTTCCCAGTCTTTTGCATTAAATGATGGTGGGGATATATAGTAGTATAAAGGAAATACTGTGGAGAACAACGCCATAAAGAACTAAGAAATGCAACCAGAGTTGCTTTTTTGTTTTCCAACACCTCTTGGTGCCCCAGTAATAATAATTTCCTGGAGTAAGGCTTTAAATACTATCCCATGTGTAATTGTAATACTACTTCCTACCTCTTCTGATCTGCGCCCTCTCTGCAGCCCTAAACATAGATAGTAGGCAGCAATGTGACATGGACAACTACTTGATACAGGATCCATACAATACTGAACCTTCACTAAAGTTTAAAAATTAATTTAAAAAAATTGGAAGCAAAATGGTTGTTTATTGCAGAAGAGGCAGGTGATGTTCCTTATAAAAAAAAAAGATGCTCTGCCTGTTTGCATTATACACGCCCCTCTTCTCATTTCATTTTGGGCATCAGCATCTTTGTCCAATTCAGGATTTTAGGCTACGTACACATGTGCACTAATTATCTTTAGAAAACAAACGATCAACGATTATACACGATTATTTTGAACAATCATATAGTGCACGATTCTGTACATGCTGTAACGATACGATCTTTCAAATATAATCCACCAATAATGTACACACACTACATACCATCATTTGAATGATGCAGGAAGTGACGTGTACTGGAGAAAGTGTACCGCAGAAACATCCATGATCAGTGAACGACCGTACACACAATAGATAGCAAACAATCGCTGCCCAATTAGATCCGCCGCATTCCTCATTCATCATCGCCGTTGGCCAGTCATTGTTAACTTTTTTTGTTAACGATCGGACGATCGGTCATTAATCATTCGTTTCCAACTATAATAATTGCATGTGTGTAAGTAGTCTGAAGCGATACAAGCTAATAAATTCCTGGCTGCCAGGTATACTGGGTACATGCAATGAGCTGGGAATGCTAATACTATATCTTCACATTCTAGCAAAATGTAAACCGGTGACACTGATCTCGAATAAAAAGTCATTAGATCATTTTTTTCTTTCATTTACTATAAGTGGGTGACAGTGCTGGTCATTCTGCCTTGGAATCCCAAAATGATATTGTCACCCTGTGGAGAGGTTGTTAAATGGACAAAAAAGGTTTTTATTGGACTTCAAAACCCCCCCCAAAAAAATAGACATATTAAACACTGCTTTCAGCTAACACTTTTAAGCAGTTACAGCACAGTTACACTTTTTGGAAAAAGGTTTTTACCATAATTAATGGTGACCATTGTACGCACCCCCAGCTATGTGAAACGGTTTGTCTCAACCCTTGTAATAGCCACATTTCCTAAACAATAAAACTATGTTACAGGAAAAACTGCTGTAAATGCTGACAGGTGGCATCATATGTCATTTTTATGTGGTCCAATGACTTCTGAAGTGTTTAGAAGTGGCCAGCATGTGACCTCCAAGTTCACGTTTTCTTCCTCTCCTTACCTTTTCCTCCACCCACTCCCCCTCCCCTCTGAACGGAGCCCACAAGCTCAGCAGCTGCAGATGGGGCAGTTGCACTCGAGAAACATGGGAGTCCCAGGCAATTCTGCCTAATTAGGGCAGTGGGAGTGGATTAGAAACACTCCTATCATGGATGGCATTTCCCAGATTGCAGGTCACCGCCTAGGCGATGGAGAGACCTGGGGGTTATCCATAAGCCAAAGTTGATTTTGTGAGTACTGGTACGCTTAACTGAGAGGCTTATCAATCTCTCACTGTTAAATATATTTCACTACTACGGTATGGAATACCGTAAAAAAAAAAGAAAAAAAGAAAAACAGCTTTGATAAAACATGACAAAAATGAGAGGAGAAATTGTACATGAACAATGGCGTTGCTACAGATATGTCTGTTTATAATGGTAAATCTAGAACTAAAGCCGCATACACACTTGCAATTATAGTCATTGGAAAGCATCTTTCACGATCCTTTCCAACAACTAAGCACTCCACGATGCATGAATGATGCTGTACATACAGCACCGTTCTGCTCTATGCAGAGAGAGGGGAGGGGGAGAGCGACAGAGTGGCACCCCGCGGCGAATTCTTCCCCTTCACTTGCATTACGATCATTCATCGTCCAATGATCCGCCAGGACGGTCGTTCGGACGATGAACGATGAGCGCTGTACACACTTCAGATTCTTGTCCGATATCGACCCTGAGCTGATTTTCCGGCGAGAACCTATGGAAGTGTGTATGTAGTTTAAGTCTTTAAATTGTGTAGGAGGAGGTACCTTGGTATTGTTGCTTATGCCTTGCATCATGCTGTGTTATTGTAAATGGCATATGTCCTGTTATTCTGCAATTCACTTCTTTTATGCCTCCTAGTCTATAGGAAGCCAATGTACAAGAATGACAAATGCATGCCAAACACATACCAAACACATTTCAAATGCAAGTCATGCCTCCTGGTAAGCACTTAAAAAGCATGCTGTGTTTGATTTGCTTTTAAGGCCATCGGTCATGTACAGTAACCCATAAAAAAACAAAAACTGCTGGAAATATTTTAACCTTTACAACTAGGCACTTTATTTTAATGGAATGTAAATAACCTTACCTACCTTTCAATTAGCTCACATGCTTCCTGCTTGGTATACTCTGTTTTATTGGGGTCAAGATGACTTTGGAACCACTGGAGTTTCTCACCTTAAAAAAAGAATTGATAATACCGTTAAAATAGAAAGAAAGTTCACCAATCACTGTAGACAAAATTATCATTAAATGGTTGTGAAAATATGTAGAGCTGTTATGGGCAGTTTCTTACAATAAAAAGCATAGTAATATCATCAAAACACTTATTGTTCGCATTATCGCATTAAGAGAAGTAATTCATTCTGCTTTACAATTGCCTGTCCCTGCTGCCAGTTGAATGCCTTCTTCCTCTCAGCTGTGACAGGTAACCAACAAAAAATAATGAATAAAGCATTTCTGTCAGCTGAACCATGCCAAGACATAACTTAAATGTTTTAGGAGTTAATAGCAACACAGTAAAATATAGTTTTAACTGGATTGGTATGAATTCCAGGAAATGATATAGATGAACCATGCACAGGTCAAGGGCAAAATATTAGAAGCCCTGAAGCTCAGGTTTATAAAACAATACTTTCATCAATATAATTACCATTGTATGCATGACATCCAAACAAGAGGAGATCCACTATATTTGTCCAAGATTGCCAAGAAAAAAAACTCATTATCTAAACACACATCTACAGCTGTACTAGAACATGCCTGCCAAGCTGCAGAACTTAGAGATCAGTCCATGAAGACAGAATGTTTCTTGGAGATAAATATAGACAATAGTGGAGTGGAGTGTGCGCTTAAGAACTCAAATAAATAGGGCCACTACTCCATGAACTTATTATTGAGGAAGTACTTTAAAATAATAACAACAGCATATCCCCACCAAAGTGGTTTTAGAAAAAGTAAAACATATACTACAAAATACGTATAATGAAAAAAGCATTCTTTTTTATATTAGTACAAAATAAGTAAAAAAAAAAAAAAAACATCAGAAAACTATGAAAATTTTAAAGTGCTGTATAATATGTTGGTGTTTTATAAATGCTGAATAATAATTATAACAATAATAAAGAGTTTCCCAAAGATTTGTTTTACACAGTTTAACACTGGATGTGTTAACTACATCATGTCATGGTCATGAGGCCAAAGGTATTATTGAGACCTGCTATAAGTTAGAAACGTGACACATTTCACGTTCAAGCCGGTTCTTCAGACTTTATACGAAACAAAACCAGCCATAAGAAACATAATAATGTTATTACAGAATCCATTGCACAAAGTCCCTCAGCTCAGGTTAATCTAAACACATAATGGTTATTAAAAAAATTCCAGGAGATGATCCACAAGCTGCCCCTCCCTCAGTCACCCAAGATAGCAAACTCTCTAGGACACAGCATGCCATGGTATGGACAGGATCCCACCAAGAGAAGGATACTTTTTAGGATTACTTTGTTCTAATATAGTAAAGAATGCCATTTTAATAATACTTCTTTAATGGAACAATATAAAAAGAAAAGGTCATAGACCCAGGACTTTAAAGGCGTTTTAATAAACATCTAACCATTCCAAAAAGTTTAACAGTAATTTTTATTAATACAATTCCTTTATTAAAACATCAAAAAACAATATACACATCAAAATGCTGGTATACATAGGCACAAACAGACTGAGAAAGTTCAATGTGTTTCTAGGATTATACAGTCCGCTTCCTCAGGAACAACTACAGCCTGTTAAATCATACAATGTATAATGTATCCGCAGCGGCTTCCGCACTGGAGTAGTGCAACCGGAGACCAGTCTCCTCATATTACAGCATAACTCGTAGATCAACAGGTTAGATGTGTTTGCAATAAAAACAATACTTGTTTATTAAGTTCATATTATTTTAATTGAATTAACCAAATAGAGTATCCAGTGTAATCAAGGTTTAACAGTCCCTTTAAGTGACAAGTTCAAAAAGTTAGTTTTGTCTCATAGGAAAAGTGTGAAATTTATTCTGTGCCAATTGCCCACATCCTAAAATATTTTTTAGCCCATGCAATCTCACCTTCAATGCATTGCGTTTCAATACCAATGGCAAGGAAACTCTTCAAAATGCAGAAAGTAAAAACAGTAAAATTATATAAAAAAAAATCAGCCATGTTCCAACCATATAGGAATATATCAAAGCTCCATAACATGGGAATTGGTTAACCAATGGAACCAACTTTCAGTTATCACCCTTCAGTCACTAACTTTTACAGTCACCAACAAAAATATAGATAAAATGCAGTACACAAAGATCACAGTTCTACTCCGTGTCCACACCTACTTCCTGTTCTATTCCCCCAAACATACAAGCTTAATACTTTATCATAAAAAAACAGCCTTAAAAGTCACTGCCAAACAAAAAACATCCACTTACTATTTAATGTATATAATGGACCACAAATGATCATGAAGTAACACTGTACAATTTTCAATGTTCCAATTATGCTGTATAGGATGTAGGGATTGTTGTATGTAGGGAAAGATCTTTAATTTGTTGGATACTTCTTTAATGGTATAACAAATTGATTCTTCCCAAAAAACTACTTTGGTGAGGATATATTGTTATTATTCTGTGCAATTACCACAATCTTTCCTAGGATTTCTGTAATAAGGAGAAATTCAACTAACTGGAACCTTTGTCTGCTGAGCTGTATATGGGATTTATGAATCTTAGAACACCCAAGGATCTTTATTAGCCAGCTGCATATCCATCTACACTCTTATGGCAGCCAATATCCTTGGGCTAACTGGTTCAAGTACTGCCAAACCAGTGCTGCTGTAACAATTAAAGGAAGGAAACCTGTGCCCAGAACATGCACACTATAATATTTAATCTTCTGAACAACTAAAAAACAAGACTTCATTCATCTATGTATTTATAAGTTTTGAACGCAGCCAGTGGGTTTTTCTTAGAGAACAGATCTTTGCAGCTAAAAGCTCAATTATGTAAAAAGCCAGCAAGTGGTTCGAAGCTCTTAAAAAAAATATATCCATAATACCGAACAAGTGGATGCTAAATTAAATTCTTGTAGTTGATTGCAAGGATCAACTTCATTTGAAAATATAAATGAAAGAAAATTGCATTGTGTTTGCCTAAGATTACAATTTGTCAATGCTAAGCAAGTGGTAGGGCATGACAGGCGTTTCACAGCAGATTCCAAGTCATCTGGAACTGGTTGTCTATTCAACAAACTGCCTGAACAAACATCTCATGCAACTCGGTTGGAGGCGGTTGCTTTTACATGTAGTTTGTGTAAACAAGTCCTTAAGAGCAGCAAGAAAGGTCAGGCATAAATTGTTTAAAGCTTTTTCATGTGTGTTAAGAATATGTAGACAGTTTATTGCCCATAGTCTAGACACAGGTGCACTAAAACTACGTTCCAGCATAAAAACAGCACCGATTTTATATCTACAGAGCAGTGCTTAGTCTTGTTCTGCTTTCTCTTTAGACTGCCAATTACACACAGCTTACATTACTCATCTCAGCATGCAAAAGGTAATTTTACAATGTTCACTTGGCTATGATACATTGATTTTATCACTTTTAAATCCCATGGCAGCATGAAAATTACATATCTTGTATACTTTTCCAAGTTATATACATATATTTTGGAGAACACAATACAAATTTTATAACAATGGGTTATTTATTTTATTACAAGTAACCATAATTGCCTCCCTCACAGTGATAATAGAACCAATGACTGACATTTTAAACACAGCAACAGTCAAGGGACTGGAACCATGGTAACAGTTTTGGCTGGCCTTCAATCTGTTAAAGGTATTGCCAATTTGCAGAATTCATATACAGACACTGCCTAGAGCACATGTCAGATTGTTAAGCAATATACATGGCACTTTACTTTACAGTAACATATCAAGAGTCAATAAGTACTTCTCCGCACAGGGCTGCTGATACTTATCCTTGCCTACCTGCAATGTTAGCCATTTCTGTCACTACATACACACACTTCATGAAACAACACAGAGATGCAAACTGTGCATCCATGAGCTGTTTTTAGCTAGAATAAAAGGAAAATAACTAGATTCCAAAGGTGTTCTATTGAATTGAATTAAATCTGGTAACTGAGCAGGACATTTCAATAAAACCTTTTTAAATGATTTCAGCTTTGTGACATGGTAAATTATCCTGCTAGAAGTAGAAGATTGATACAATGTGGTCATACAGTGATGGACATGGTCAACAATAATACTAAAGTAGGCTGTGACATTTAAACACTGCTCAGCTGGAACTAAGGGGTCCCCCACACCAATACACCACCACTAGTTTGAAATGTTGATCAGGAAGGATGGATCTATGCTTTAACGTTGTTGCTATTAAATTCTGAACCTATCATTCGATTATAGCAGCAGAAATCAAGACTAATCAGACAAGGCAACATTTTTCCAATTTTCACTTGTCCATGCGAGTTGTAGTCTAAGGTGTCTATTCTTAGCTGAAAAGAGTGGCATCACATGTTGACTTCAAGGTTTGACATGTTGAAAGTTCAGGGATGCTCTTCTTTAATCCTCAGTTGTAGATTGGCTATTTGAATTACTGTTTCCTTTCTATCAGTTTGAACCAGTCTAATCATTCCTTGATCTATGGCATCAACATGACATTTTCACCCAGATAACTGCTGCACATTTAATATTTTTCCAGGTTTTGGACCATCCTCTGTAAGCCCTAGATATGGTTGTGAGTGAAAACCCTAACAGATCAGTAGTTTGAAATACTCAGACTAACCTGGCTGACACCAACAACCATGCCACTTTCACAGTCACTTTTCTTCTTCATTACAACACTCCATTTGACTATCAGCAGGTCGTCTTGACAAGGTCTACATGACTAAATGCATTGAGTTACTCCTATGTGATTAGCTGGTTAGATATTTGTATTGCTGATCGGTTAAACAGGTGTACCTAATAAAGTGGCTGGTGAGTATATTTATACCCAACCTCTCAACAAGGTGACAAGCTTGTCACTTTTCTGCTTTTTCCTTTAACTATACACTCACAAGCTGTTGGTGGAACTAGACCTGTTATTTAACTGCAGAAGACAAACCAGGTCTTTTGTTCAAAGGATGCTTTGTGTCAGAGCTGTGTAAATCTCATGAACAAAAATACAAATTCTTTGGAAAGTAAAACAGCTCCTTCACATGTATGTCATTACTGTTTTGTACTGTATTACTGCAGCAAGAATCAACTGAGAAATTGAGAAGGCATACAGGATAGACAAATCTCACCTTTTGTTATGATCATGAAACTGAAATTTTGTAGTGAAATTATCTTCAGTTATATCATCAGACAAAATATGGCAGCATTAACTAATAGGACACACATGACTGGAAGCTGAGTAAGACTACTTAACCATGCAAATCATGCTGAGACAATTACCTAGTGAAACTGCAAATGTGATATATAATGTTGGTGCTTTATAAATGCAAAAAAAAAAACCTCAAAAATACATCCACACTATCAGGTTGTATAAAACACAATTAATAATAAATTAGTCCAAAATAGCTGCAGTTCCACCCCATAACTTTACTCATTCAGGAAAACATGGATGTGAATATGGACAAAGCTTTCTAAAGTTAGTACCAGGTTTGGTTGGAAGTTTACCTAGATATGCATAAAATATATACTGAGGAATTGGTGGCTGTTATGTATGTTTATCACTTCTGTCAGTATGTGTTTGTGAAAGTATCATTTTCAATGTCTTATAGAAAGGACATTCCTACCTGCTAAGGCCATTAGGGATATAGACATTTACAGACTTTGGCCTCATCAGTGTATATATCATCTGTAAGTACTTCCAATTTATATATACCCTATATATACTGGAAACCTTAAGAGTGCACCAACAGACCAGTTAGAAAGATTACTCACCAATTATATTTAGTCGTAAGGCTTTTTCATTTTTTAACCTTTACAAAAGAAAAGAAAAGGTTATGAATAATAAATAATAATAATAATTACATGCAATGCAATGTGATTACAAGCAAAAAAGGAAAATACAAGAACAATATTGGATTTTTGAACTGCAATGTCGCTGGTCTATCTTGGTCAACATGAAAGTTTAAGGGCCATCTCATGAAAAAACTGAACCCTCTACTCCTCTTTCATCAAGTATTTTTTTATTTCTTACTTTTTAAAGCATATTTTCAAGTAATGTCAATAGGCCCACGCTGGCTGGTCCCCGAAAGCCCCTCTTGTGAAGATAAATTCCTAGACTACTCTTCTGGATGCTGAATGGACTTCCCTGCTAGACAGCCAAAAGGAAGTGTCCAAGTCATGCAGAGTTGCCTTTTTGTAAAGATAATCCGAGAGTTTTTTAAACTGGATGGCAGAGGATGTATGAGGTTGTCGATGCCTGATAACACATGTATTTTATGTATTTGAACCAATATAATTATAAACAAACTCTCCATGCTAAACTGTAAAACACGTAAATAAGTAAAATGGTTGTTGACTTGGCTATGAATCAAGGGTGCTTGGTTTAAAGTTGTTGGGGAGAGTGGGTGTACTGTCCTTTCCTCATGCCATCTGCTGCAGCTCACCTGTCTGCTTGGAAGGGAGCTTAACCCCCCCCTAGCAGTATACCCGAGTGTGACTCGGGGTCGATTTTACATGCTAAAAACTGTAATCACGAGTCACACTCTGGGTTGCTAAAAACATAAAAAACCCACTTACCTTGTTCTGTAGGCATCCCCCGGCGTCCTGGTGGTCCCTGCAGGTCCTTGGGACACATCTTCTTCTTTCGATCTTCAGCTGGCGGAGACGTTCTCCGGTGTTTCCCGTTGACGGTGCATGTGTCGCTGCAGGCTGGAGGAGAGACGTTCTCCGGCGTTTCCCAGTGACGGTGCATGTGTCGCTGCGGGCGGGAGGAGCAGCGTAAAATTCAAAAAATTTTGTATTGGATTCAATACAAAACAGCTGTATTGAGTCCAATACAAAGATATCTTTATATAATATATATATATATATATATATATATATATATTATGCATGCTACTGTATAGTTATATTACAGGTTTCACTTTTTTTTCAGATTTTTGTGTTTTTTTTATTTAAAGTTTAATATTAAATTTATTAAATATTGGACATATTTCGGTGAGTTATGCCTAAGAATTTTAGGCCTACAATGAATAATAAATTTCCATGCAAAAAAATTGTAACGCTTTCTGCGTGAAAATACGGACAGAATTGGAACGCTAGGGGGGTTAAACTACAACCAGACTGAATGGTGCAGATGAGAACATGTGGGTGGTTATACAGAGAAGATCCAACAACTGGAAGAAGATGCAGTAGCTATACTAATGTTCCACTTAACCTCCTGGTGTGCTATGCTACACATCAGTTTGAAATGATTTAAAAAACAATGTCAGGAGACCAATTTTTCTGTGATGTTTTTGTATTTCCCTCACAACGGGCTTGATTTAATAATGATCTCCAAGACTGTTGAAGATAGACCATCATGGAAAATACTGGGTGATCCAAAAAATCTGGAAAAGTTTTTCCTAAAAATCATTTGCTATTAGTTGGCAAATGTTTTCAATCTATTCTAGGGTCGCTGGATATTAAATCCAACACAATATGTTTTCTTTATTCTGGTGTGCAATGTACTAATTAAAAGGTACAATGAAATTATGTATGGTGTTTAAAAGTTAGAATGATCAAACCAGGAAAGAAAACTACAGAACAAGTCCTACTATTACCACAAAACATAAAAAGAAAATAATATGGTTCTATCAGGCAGAAAAAATAAGAAAATCTGAATATACACATAGCTGTCTATATCTGCATTCTATTTCAAGTAGGGGCAGAAAAAGATTCACCACCAATCAATTGTGAAAGTCATATTTACTGCTTTATATGCCCTTTAAAGTATGTGTAAACTTGCAAAATTTTTTTTTTTTGCTTTTTAATTAGGAGCAGTGACTTTCTATGTCTCTTGCCAAAATACTTTATCTGTTTACTAGCAGCTTATTTTTAATCTACTGACTTCCCAAGGTGTGTTCAGTGTGCATGTGGAGCATCTGTAAGATGACAAACATTTTGGCTGTGAAAAATTAAGTACCCAATAATTCAACCATAAATGTGCATAGTTGCATCAAACTGGTGTCCCTTTGAACAAAGAGATAAGCAGTAAAATGATATATAACAGCATTTTGGAGGCACCCTTTACAGCTTTCTATACATAAAATACTCAATATCACTCCAATCACTATGATATGCTATACAATCCTTCAGTCTATACGCTATGCTGTAAATTATACACACTAACCTTTCTCATCTGTATGTTCTGTACACTGTATGAAACACAATGGGATACTTTTTCACTGTCTGCAGTCCCCTCTTAGTTCATTTCAATCATTTCCATGTCCACAATGGACAGTTTTTTAAAGCACTTAATAAAATATCACTTACTTCTCTTTTCTGTCCTGTTTATGGCCTTCTCGTGTTAACTGTGCAGCTTTTCTACTGTATGGATGGATGACTTTCTTTTCTTGTTTACTTTTATTGTGTGGAGCTTTAGGCTGCAAAATAAAATGCATTTTGATTAGGCATATTGAATAGGAAACAAAGTGCATACAACCCTTTGAGTACAATATTTACTTTACAGAGTGCTGATCTTCAACTATCTCTCTATGAATTGCTTGCTATCCTGGCATAGGTTGAGGGTATCATAAAGGAGACACTAGTAGACCTCCAATAATGGTGGAAATCAAATCATTTTGTTATTCTGTAGTACAAGGTTAATAACTACTTCTTTAATCCTAAAAAAATATTTAAAGTAATGATTTCATAGAGCTTAACTGGTCTTACTTTCCATCAATTTTTCACAATTGTACAGAAAACCCTTACGTACTGGAACAGCTTACAATAATTTCACTGCACAATGTGAACTTCTTGCATCATACAAGAGAAACTACAGCAAGACATAAGGACCCTGCCTTATTAGCTGTATGACGTCAATCCAGCATCACCAGCCCTCGACTTCCCTGCCTGACCCTCACTGGCTCACCCCTCCCATTCACTGGATTTAAGTTCTTGTAATCATGGAGGCACAGCATTAAATGTGGGTGCTACCACTGCTACCTGTATTCAGAAATCAATGTGCAGCACCCTGCTGTCCCCTTCTCAGCAGCCACAAGTTTCTTGTATTGCAGAGAACAAAGACCATCAGGCATGTCATGAAAACAGAAAAAATTCATTTATTTATTAATTTTAATATGAGTAGATTATAAAGGTGCACGTGGTAGATTAGTCAATTATAGGCTGAAAGCTTTAGGTAATTTGTAAATTACCTAACAAAAGTATAGCTACTGAGACAGTCTAGGGGAAGAAGGGGTTAGGTCTACAGGAGTTTTTATTCAAACAATAAGGGGGCATTCATCATAATAACTTGAGGCAAAACAATGGATATAATATTAGTGTCATGGGATAATAGGAAGTAGTAACATGGGTAAAACTGTGTTGTGGTTCTGGTGGAGGCCACATAAAGAACTGTGTTTGGCTTGTAAGGAGAGGAATGGTGGTGTTGTGATATCACGTTTACCATGACAGTTAATAAAATGATGAGATAATGTAACAAAGTGCAGGTAAAATTTTGAGACTATTGGATTGGAAAGGACGATAATGAGGCCCCAATCACTTCCACTAATGTGTGGGCAAGACAAAAATACTCGGTAGGTAGAATCGTTTGACTTTAGAAACACAGATGCATAGGATTAGCTATGTTGCAGTACATAAAATGTGTTCTGAGAATGTGCAAATACAGTAATTGGTTGCATTATTTTTTTTTTTTAAAGGGAGGAGGCAACAACTGAAAAGAATTTCTTCTGAAACTTGGCTAAACAACCAGATCACTTATTTATAATGAAGTCTATTATTTCAATTTGGCTGACCTGCAGGAAAAGGTCCTGAAATGCTGTTGTTTTAAATTGGATGTGAGCCCTTCAGGCAGCATACTTGCTTATGTGTGTAATGTATATGTACAAATGTGCCTTTCTTTGATTTATCTTACTCGTTAGCTGCTAAATTTAGAACATAGACACATCTCCATAGCAACACATTATGATAGATCCTAATGGATATTCTTTATCTATACAACATGTAAACTTCAGGACAGCTGTTGGAAAATGTCCATGAGTGGTTTCTATGACCACAGTGTCTGTGGAACATTTATTCACAAACAACAATATTTAAAGAGATACTTTAAAAAAATATCCAAATGTACCAATTTCTTACATCACAGGGGATAGTCACTTACTAAAAACGGGCTTGACACATTGCCTACAAAATTAGTGTTACTTCCGTAGACCAGACACTTGGTCAAAGAACATGAAAATACTACCGAAGGGCCTGTAACCAACCAAAATGACAATTGTTTAGGTTCCGGTCAGTCCTGCAGATGGCTACATTTCTGATGTTGGATCCTCCACAACATCCAAACAAAATTATTGAAAGATTAGCAGTGCAAGTGTATTGTATTGTCATTTTGTACTAAGCAGAGCCTTACTCAGTCCTGAGAAGATTATGTGCACGGTTTGTGCACATAATCGTGGCACATCTATCATAGGCCGTGCCATCAGGTTAATCTAATATTGTTACCTGTCAAAAGATTTTAAATCATTCCTGTTAAATCTCACGAATTACACTCTGGCCACCAACAAGTGATAAAATTTCTAGTTCACTAATTCTGCTTTTTAGGTCACCCATCTGACTCCATCCTACTCTATAAAGAATGAATTGGAATCATTACCTTTGTCCAGTTAGCATGGAGGTGATCCAGGAAGCAGTAAAGCTGAACTAGAAAACAGTTATTGGCATTGAAGTGTGGCAGATGTGCATGAATCACAAGTGAGACTGGACAACATTAAGGCTACGTACACAAGTGCAAAAATTAGAAAACAAACGATTAACGACTGATCAACGATTATGCACAATTATTTTGAGCAAGGTTCTGTAATGATACAATCATTCAAATATATACACCAATAATGTACACACACTAGATATGATCGTTTGAACGATGCAGGAAGTGACATGGAAAGGAGAAATTGTATCACAGAACAATACACGATCACTGAACGACCGTACACACAATAGATATTGAACGATCATCGCCCAATAAGATCCACTGGGATGGTTGTTTGTTTCCAGCGACATTGCTCGTTTATCTGCGTCTTTGTGCACTTTTTTTGTAAACGATTATCGGATGATCGGTCGCTAGTTGTTGGTTTCCATCGACAATTATTGCACGTGTGTATGTAGCCAAAGACTTTTGCAGAGAAATCAGTAAATGTACACTTGATTTCAAGTCTGTATTTGGCTAAAGATCTACCTGAATTACATAATGCAACCCATAACTTTCAGAGAATGTGTATTTCTGGTGTAATCTGTAAAGTCAGTAGAACCATCACAACTTTGTATATTGCACTTTTTTTCTCGTACGTAATACAAAAAATTTTCAGGGAGCGAGTTTTGATCTAGCTATCCATAATTTAGGCCTAATAACTACATAACCATGCCAAATTTATCGAAGATGACTATGTTTGTTAGAAAACAACTATCATTGCCTATCAACCTGTGATTTATTTTTTCTAAAGGTTTCAAATTAGTTTTCAAAGTAAAGGTTTGTTCTTTAAGGCCAAGAATACTCTCTTTAAAAAAGTTGTTACCACTCACATTTAATAAACATAATTTTCTTCTTCAGAAATCAAACTGATTATTAGGACATTTTATTCAAATGTACCTTTTCACAATAACAGGTGCATCAGCTAGCTTGTTGTTATTTACCCTAATAAACCCAAAAAACTAAAGGAAGTGTCTGTACATAAATATAGTCCTGGCACGCTGCATACCCCATATACCGTATTCTTCTCTACAGAAAAAAAGCATTTGATCATAAATAGTAAGGAAACGTTTTTTCTTTTCATAAAAATACATACAAAAGGTAGTTTAATATTCAGAGAAACCAATTAGGGAACTGACTCAGCAGGGCTTAAAGGTTTTTCTTAAAATTATGTGCAGCCTGACTGCAATCAGCCTGAAAACAGATGAAGTGAAAGGAAGAAAGTGAAAAAAAAATCTAAAGCAAATAAAATGCATAGTACCCAGTATGAAAGAAAACACTCAATACCGACCATTCCACAAGAATGGATAAAGAAAGAACAGGAAGGAACTGTGATGAAAGCGGTCTACTGACGTTCAGCATTAAGTGGCTTGTGGATATAATACATCCTCAGTCCAGGTTACAGCAAAATATTTTTTAAACAGAAAAAACAAAAACATACAGCTTGTTAGTTTATTTTAACTTTTAACAGTGATATTCTGGGTCTACCTTTTGCCTGCTAAAGCAGAAAGACAAAGCCCAATATTGGAACAATTTTTTTTCTCCATTGCAGGTATAGGAAAAAAAAGGGAGAAAAAAAATTCCACTTGCTTGTGGTAGTATTGCTATGTGGTTTTGAAGATGCAACATGCAGCATCCAAGGTGGTTAGCTATTTCAGCTGTTTGCAAAGTATACATATTCACTGTTTGCAGCTAAAAGAAAATGCATACCCAAACCTTTCCAAAGTCCTAGAGGTTACCATTCATAATGCTACGGTTTCCAACTGCTAGTCTGAATTTAGTGTCATGGCTATGACTTTCTACAGCACTGCAAAATATATCAGTAGTATATAAACACTAAATAATTCAAAAACCGAAAAAAACTTTTTGACTTCAATTTATCAGAGAAGTTGATAAAAAGTAATAATTTCTTTTTCATAAATTTTTATCTCTCGATCATGTATGAACACTCACCTTTCTTCAGTAGAACAGTTGAACCTAATAATGTGGCTGTACAGTATGTGTGTATATACAGTGTTCTCCCCAGACCCTTTTAGCTGGGAGCACCACCTGGCACTTTTCGGGAAATATATATACACACACACACATATATAAAATTTCTTCTTTAATTGCAGCAGGTAATATGGAAAACACCATAGGGGTAAATATTTTTGCAAAGCACAGTATATTATGATAAACCAGTTATTCATGCAAACATCTAAAAATGACTGATGGTTTCACTTTAAAATAGTTAATGTGTCACTCATTTATTAATTGTTGCATTTAAACTAATGTTAACAATAATTCAACACTACTAGATTTTATGTACTTTGCCGTTACTGAACTATTACTGGCATCTGTTCCAGCACTAAGAAACCACTTGCAGTTTGTTGACAACACATTGGTTTTGTAATAAATTCAAGAGTTGCTAATGAGTTTGTTCCTGTTTGGCAATTAATCAATGTGTCAGCTCAGGTTATTTACATGTATAGTTACAAAATGAGGTTGAACAGAACAACAACCTCCTAAAAAAGGATGTTGACTAGTTTGCTTTTGATGTTTTAAATCCAACTAAATGAAAGATTAAGATAAATGTACTTATGTCAGTTTAAAGTTAACACTGGTACTACAGTGTAGGGATCATGTGTAAGACGCAGCATGCTTGTTCAATAGTTTTTAGACTCCTTTCTAATTTTATTTCAGAATGTTAGATTTTGTCACGTCTTTCAGGAACTGAAATAACCATCTAATTTTTCACAACCATCTCTAGGGTTTACAAAGAGTAGGCTGAAAAAGGAAAAGATCTATTTAGCACCAGTTCTCTGGCTGAAAATGTCTTGTAGATGTCAGAGGTGAATGGTGAAACCTGATAGAAAGGCAACAGTAACTCAAGGCGACAGTAGCAACGAAAGGGGACAGTAACTGAAGGCGACAGTAACGACGACAGTAGCGACGGTAAAGACTGGTTACAATTAAGGTAGCAGAAGAGTAGATGAGCTACAGCAGCAGGAGGGGACCATGCCAGGATTCAATTCCGACAGGCTCGTGAGAGTCCAATTCATACCAGATCACCAAAATAGGACAACAGAAGATGTTGAAAGAATGTCAGTCTGATTTGGGAGGTAGGGTCAGAATTTGACATGGTAATGGTAATGGGGGTGAGGGAGGAACATTTTCTTGGCAAATCTTAGGCTTATTAGTACCAATTGATTTTTGTTTAAATGCCACAACCTACCGGTACTTTAGCATTGTTGCTGGTCATGTCCATCCCTTTATGACCACAGTGAACCCATCATTTGATGGCTACTTCCAGCAGGATAAAACACTATTTCACAGAGCCCCATCATCTCAAACTGGTTTCTTGAAAACAAAAGTGAGATCACTGTACACAAATGGCCTCCATGTTTACTAGATCTCAATGCAAAAAAAGCACTTATGATATATGGTAGAATGGGAAATTCTCAAAATGTTTTGTGCAGCTGACAAATCTGCAGCAACTGCATGATGCTATCTTAATAATATAGACCTAAATTCTTGAGGAATGTTTCCTGCACCTTGTAGAATATAAGCCATCAAGAATTACAGCAGTTTAGAAGGAAAAGGGGGTCCCCCTTTTCCTGTGAAAAGTGTGAGTGCAGTGGTGGTTGGGGTCCACCTGTATGCAACCAAATTGTCACATTATCTATCACATGATGATGATATATGCAAACAGACCTGTTCTAAAGTGGCTCTAACACAATAACACAACAACACGATTAAGTAACATCCCCACAAACAACCAAAGCGCAGATGAGACTCCCCGTCCATAGAGCTACTTTAAACCATCCACTCCACAGTGTGTGGTTTTAGGAAAACATCCTTAGAAAAAGCAATTGCATAAATAAAATGCATTTGGAGTTATCCCAATGGCGGACCACACAAATGTAAGGAAGGTTTTCTGGTGAGACAAGACTAAAATTTACATTTTTGGCTATCATAGGGTAACAAATGTGGCAAAAACCCAACAATTAGCATCACCCCAAGAAAACCATTACCATAATGAAGCATGGTGGTGGCAGCACGATGGTGTTGGGATGATTTTCTTATTTAACAGAAGAGATAGAAAAACTGGTCTGAACTAAAGGAAAGATGGCACTGAATAAAAGGCAATTCTTCATTAAACTTGTTAAAAAGAGATATGAGACTGAGATGAAGAATCACCTTCCAGCAGAACAATGACCCTAAACATACTGCTAGAACTACACTGGAGTGGTAAAGAGGGAACATTTGCTCATTTAAAGCCCAGACCCTAATCCATTCCACATCTTTGGCATTACTTTAAACTTGCTGCACACCAATGCAACTCGGGCTAGGGCAGCCAGGTGGCTAAAATGCTATGCAAATGAAAAAGCGAGGTCCCCCAACTATCTATGCAATCTGGAAGTTGTATCTAGATCACAAGAGTAACTGAACAGAATTACTAGTATGTCAAATATGATCGTTCACGCACATTTTCCTAGAGTATAGCTTAAATCATGTAAAACCAGTTGGTGCACAAAGGAACCATAGCAAGATATTTTCTATTAAAATCAGCTATTCAAAATTTTAATTTTTCAATATAATTTGATATTCCCTTAGCTATTTTTACATGCAGAGTTCAGCATTATGAACTGTCAGGACGTACATGAAGATCAATCTATTCTTTTTTTGCCCAGAATCTTTCTTTGATTCCTATTTCTAGTATTGTGCAGACAAATATAGGAGAATCTAGTTTTGTTTAATATATGTAACAAGAAACAGGTTTTCTTGGAGATACTTTTGATCATGAATCCCACGGATTCTCAACATGAAATGTGTTTTCCAGCATTATGGGAATGCCTGCATTATGGTCAAACATTATACAATGACATTTGCAGATAAAAAACAAAAGATATAAAAAAAAGATGCTAAAACAGAAAGAATATTTTAATATTTACTGAAAATGTTTTAATTTAAAATCCATATGCATTACTACATTGTTTACAATATATCTAATGATAAACTACCTTTCCTACGAAATACATAAAAATGTGGTGTAATTGCCTAATTCTATATAAATCTATCCTTTGGTAAAATTAGTTACACCCAATAAAAATATTACCAGGGGACTAGATATATCAGATCAAGTGGATGCTTATCAGGACCTCACCAAGACTGGAGGCAAAGGTTTTATGTACCAGTCACACAAACCTGCTTTTATTATTAATATTACATGGTATTTATATAGTACTATTATATTACGCAGTGCTATACAACATCCATGGTCGTGCATTAAAATTTTACTAGACAGTAACTTTGGTTGGTTCTGCTCTTTGTATATTTTCATTTAAATTTTAGTGTCCCTTTAAGATGCTAGACTTACACAAAGAGAAGCAAACTAGCAGAAAGATGAAAAGTAGAAAACCCATAGGGCGAGGACAAATAAGATTCTGTCTATCATTTCCCTATTTAATCCTTGAAGGAATGCCAACTATACAATTTAGATTATTATTACTTTTGACAACTTATCCCCGTAGAAGGAAACAGCCACACAAGAGCTGTATAGTATATATACCATTAGAGATTTTTCTTTCACTGCTGTTATGTTGGGTCTTTTATCATTTGCCTGAGAAATGTATATATAGTGACAAATAAAGAACACAGCAACAGACATCACGTGTATGTACACATATGTCAAAAGGATTAGTGGAGAAGACAAATGGTACATATTTTGGTCAGCCATACATTTTCTCTGGTAAACCCAGTTAAAAAGAATAAATTTCACCTTTGGCAAGGACTAAATGTCAAGCATAATGATTTTCAAGTCACTAGCGCAGCACAAAAATTTCAAACATTAAGAGTTAAATCAATATATTATATGAACACAGTATGGGTTTATGGGACAAATCATTTTAGTACAGCCAGTAACATTTAGAAAATATGGAGAAACTATAGACAGAGATTAACATCTTTGTAATCGCTGCATATGTTGTTGCCTTGGGCACCTGCAGTGTATTGATTTTGCATATCCAATTTACACAGTACACACATGCAACATTCTTCTCCCTGCCAATAACGTCTTTGGCTAGAAAATAAATATTGCTGTACTATGTCAAATTACTATTATATATGCAGATATTGTCTTATCAACAGCAACTTTGGGACATTCAGGAATAAATTCATTCTGTGTAGATTGGAGTTAACAGATTGTAAAGTGCCAGCCTTTAAATATAATAAAACTGAACTTTAGGCAAATTGTTGAATACACAGAAAACATTTTTTACCTCTCAAAAGAATTATAATTCTAACCATTTATAAAGCTCTGGCACACAACTAAGCCACATAGTTTACCATTTTTGTATGTGAAACGACTGGGAGCGAATCAGTTGTGCCGCATTACAAACATAATAATAGGTAGAGTAAGCAAATAGATAACTTCATTAGGTTGCTGATGCTTTTTCATTTTCTAGTCATAAGACTGGGGAAGGCTAGTGAACATTGCTACATTCCTTTAAAAAATATTAGCAATTAGGCAAGTTCTGGATACAAGGCTAATATAATTCTTACCAGCCACATTAATTTCAGAACCCTAACTTTTATTCTAAATAGCATTCCATGATCTTCCTGTGTAGTACTACTTGGTCCTGCAAAGCTTGCACTGCCCTACTGCCAATGTTGACACCCCAACAAATCCTTTGGGCTAGTCATACTCTACTGGAGAGCAAAAGGCCACTATGATTATGATTTATTATGACTCATCAATACCCAACAAATATTGTGTGCTAAATGATTATTATCTAATCTGGTAAATTGCATGTTAAAAACCAGGTAACTCCATTAGCTACAATTTGTTAGAGGTGAACTAGTACATAGAAAGGTTAGGATTCACCTACCAACACATTATGAATTATGCTTTTAATGCTGACAACAGATGAAATTAGAAATCATACTTACTTATTCTGAATGTGGAGAAGCAGAAAGGAAAATGTATTAGGTGGGGTTGCATACAAGAGAGTTTGAGGTTGGTTTTAAAGTGCAGATTAGTTAGAAATCAGGAGTCCTCTGAGGACCAGACAGAAGTTTTTTGGTCACACATTCATACCAGATACTTTAACTTAGAAAACTACGTTTTCTATATATCGGCACCTTTCTACACAACTTAACAAGCGAGAACACTTTTTTATTTGCTGACCTTATTTGACTATTTTTTAGAATGTAGAATGAAACACTGACCAGAATCTTTTCTGCCAAAAAATAACCATGGACTGTTACGAGTCAACTGATAACATATTTTCATGTGTGCCAAACTAAATATATAGCTCACATACTGAGTCTTCCAGTCCCAGCAAGAAAATAATAATTTGGATCAGGTCCCATAATATCCAAAGGGTTGTGTGGGTGATGCAAAGTTATTTTTATCTTGCAAAAGTCTGCAAAGTATTGGAGCCGGTTCATATCACCCCGTTGCAATAACTTATTGGTGTGATGCAGTGTGCTGCCAAAAATCCTACGTGCACCTTTTTTGGTATGTTTTGATGTTTCAGGAAGTTAAAACACTTTGGGAAGAAAATGTTAGGTCACTTTTTTTGGAGCACATTGGCACCTCATTTAAAATGAGAGGGCTATTCTAACACAAAAAAGGCAACATATGACCCAATGGACCAAATTTAATAAACCTCCAAACCTGGATAGCATATACTTTCATCAGTGTACTTGGGTGAAACAGCAAACATTGAATGGATCTGGCCCAGGATTGAAAAAAATTGTTAACAAATTGCAACTTATTTTTAAGAGTTTAATTCCAGGTTTGCTGGATCACCCAGGTTAACTGATGAAAGTGTATCTTCCCCAGCCTTGGGGAGCTTTAATAAATCAGGGCCAATGCGTTAATGCAATGTACAAGAACAGGGCTTCCCAACTGTTTTGTGTTGTAGAGTCATTCATCCTGAATGGCAACACTAATGCACTACCATGTGTTGCAGTGTACCGCTTTGAAAAAAATAACATTTATTTTTTGTTTGGCCCATTTTGGTGTTTTGAATGGGCTACTTTAACATGCAATGTGAACAGATAACTCAATAAACCAGAAAAGAAAGGCATGAATTATAACCTTATGAGCTTTTTTTAAGAGCACATTATAATGCATAATAGAGCACTGTAATTATTGTCCTTTAGAAGGTTGTGTTGGGATGACATGCAAAAGAAATGACACCACGTCACACCAATGCATGTTACTGAAGCTCTATGCTATTAGTTCAAAGGAAGGGGAAAACACAAATTTCTCCCCAGCCCCTTTTATACGCACACCACCAAGCACTTCATTAGTAACCTTCCAGCTGTCTTTGGGTGGCTACCGAAAAGTTGGGTCACAATACAAGGGCACTGGACAGCTGGGACATAAAACAGAGGTTGGGCATTTGAAAGTTGGAACAAAGTATAGAGGGTTGTACAAGGCTGGCAGACTTTTAGGGGTTATTGGATTCCTTTTGGAACACTAAATTTGTTGTGTTGCCCCACCCACTTTTTGACCACCCGGTTATTTCTTTCTTTCCCACCTAGCTTGAAAAAATTTCTGGGGAGAACACTGCATACATATACGCATGAGTACATTGGTGCCATCGCGCAATAAAGTTGTTTAAAATGACAGTCACTGATGTAATATAAAATATCACTGGGGCAAGAAAAGGGGTGCAAATAAACTTCTAGTGTTTTGGGCATTTTTCAATTTACTTCCTCATTAATGCCCCTGGTTCCTATGAAGTGGGCTGAGTTGCAATAGGCATTATTCAGCTCGTAAGAAGACAAGAGCTAGCGGTCTATGGGGACAGCTCTGGAAATAGTTCCCTCACTGCAGGGTTCTTCAATAAAATATTCATAAACTGAAGTTGGATTTTATTATTAGAATATATAAAAATCCTAAAACACACTTTTAATTGCAGTTCAGTATTCTCTGTCTCATATCCATACAGGCAGGAAGCATCAGGAGTCTATCACACAGAAATCTTCATATAGGGAACCAGTCACTGCTCCTATACCATCATGAAGGGTTTTTTTAGCATTAAAATATATAATCTCGGCTGGCTTCAAAACATTTTCAATTCAATGTGATTTTAGGCATTTAAATGTTAAAACTAGAAAAATGACTCAGTAAAAATAGAGTTACCATATGTTTATACCCAAAATATTCCTTTAAGTTGTGAATAAAATAGGAAAGGATTTGTCATGTTCAGAGAGATGTCCCCTCAGTTACTCAGACAAGCGAAAGAATATCTTTACAGCATTAAAACCTTTCTGAAAGTGCTCATTCTTCCCCAGACGATTTGGCTATAGATACAAATAAAATAGGATCGTGTTACTTTAAACAGAATTCGGTGTGTGATCACATATTAGCGATCACAGATTATCTAGTATTTGGTATGTTTAATAATGTCATATACTAACGCAACTTAAAACTTCGTTTACTACGTCCCTCTAATCAGCCCTCATCAAAAAATCGTATCATACAAACCATTCTGACGGCTAATGAGTTAATCTGCAACTTCTATCCTCCACTACACACGTGGGGTTCGCTTCCGGCAAGAGCGATGTGCATTCGAAATTACAGTCCCACAGCAACATGAGTATCGGAGGAGAGTTCCGTTTCCCAAAATTAGCATCAGCGTGCCACTGTAATTACATGTAGAATGTTATGTGACCATAGCAGGCTGAGAGAGTGCAGAGAGAGGCTTGGCTCTCATAACCTATAGGGGATTGCTATCTTTTTATAAGTCACAGCTTCCCCAACATACCGGTCATTGTTCTCTCTTAAAAATAATAGTCACTGATTTCCTGATACAGGACTAGTGCAATACTAATATAGACCTAGATCATTGCATAGACAGCCCTGTTTATTTAATAGAGGGGGGAGGACAAGTAGGAGGCCCTCCGCTGAGTCCTCCATAGCAAACAAAAGCACTCTTTGGCTGCTGGTCATTTAAATGACATTTTGTTTTATGTATTACTTTAATGTCATTACTGCGTTGTTAGATCTCCACTAATACATTTTATTCTTTGACATATATCTCCCACCACAGCAATACTCTATGTTCTTATTACCCCTGAGGAAGCCCGTAAGCAAAACGTGTGGGGATTTAAGATATCTCTTTTGTATCCCCATCAAATATTATCTATTTCCTTTAATTGATGTGAACCACCTTAGCAATATTGTGTAATAGGTAAACTCTGTATAGTGCTTGGACATTAGGGCTGTCTTTGATGCCCCCGCTAAAACCTAAATATGTAATTAACTGTCCCCACTTGTAGTGGATATCGTCTCTATGTATATACCTGCTGGATAAAACTTGTCTAGCCTTCAGTGCAACGTAAAGCACTATGTTTAAAAAATCTGTGTAGCATAATTGCCAAAATCTTTTTATTTTCCTTTTTTTATTTATTTTATATAAAAGGTATTTTTTTTCAATTTGAAGGGGAGACACCTACCTCTCTCGTAATCCTGCAGCCTCTTCACATACAGACGTCTTGTATCCCATAATAAAATATAATAAAAAGCTAGGGGCTTTTTTTTGTTCTTGAAGCTCATCATCCGATCTTGCACCTGTGCAGGAAGATGATGGAGGGGCCCAGTTTCCAGTCCATGCCAAAACAAAGAAAGAAGACAGGATGGCAAAAATAACTAGACTAAGATCTTGGGGCAATTATTAGCTTTCCACCAATAACGTTGTTTTTTTTTTTTTTTTACTGACCGCTGCAATGAGTTCTTATTATACTATATTTTAGTTTTCTTTTATGTTATTGTATTGTGACATTTTGTTAATTTTCAACCGGACCCTAAAGATCACTACATTTTCTTTACAGTATATAAAATGGTGACTAAACTTCTTTTATAATGAAAGAATGTATTTTTAAATTTTATAAAACGTGTTTCCACAGCAGTTAAGACTGAATGGGAAACCCAAAGCCTCCATCATATATCCAAGAGGCTGCAGGCTGCTTTTTTTGCGCATGCTCAAGATCAGCCATGTGTTATCAGGGGTTTTCCTGGAATTAAAAAATCTCATAATTGCACAATGAGATTTTTTTTTACATTTTTAGGAAGACACTGCACTCAATCTTGCACCTACGCAGTGCAAGATCGGGTGATGTAAGCAAAAGGAAGAAGATAGTTGTGCCAGAAGATAGATGTCCAGTTCACACCACTTGTTTCACTCTTGGCTGGTGAAACAAGTGGCTTGAATCAAGTGGAGTTAGAAAAAACTGTTTTCTGATATTGTGCATTTGGGAGCTGTGACTGTTTGACTGTTGGGTTATGTCTGCTTGACTGTCAGTTCTGTTTTAAACAGCTTATTTTTCCTTTTTCCTTGCTGACATCTAAGGGGGAGTGGTCAAGGCTTTACAGGTGATTTAAGTTTCTGGCAGACTCACTTTGAGCTTGCTCACTCTTGGCTGGTGAAACAAGTGGACTTAGAAAAAACAGGAGTTTTTGAAAACAAAGGGAGGTAAATCTTTATAGTAACCACAAACTAAATTAACTTTTATAAATCCCTGTAAACAAACCTTGTAAACAAACAAATATTGTAACTGGGAAGATAGGTGGTAGCAAGGTAGAAAGTTTGGTTCAGTGCACAGTCTGCCATATGTATGCACAAACTGAGCAGCAGCGGCTAGGTGAATACCACTGACAGATGTGAGCAAGTCGCCTTTCTGGTATCTCGCATTGGAGAGCTGGAGAAGCGCATTGCAACACTGAAATCACTGGATCACCTCAGGAGGGGTCTCCTGCTCAGTGAGCAGGCAGTTAATGGCTTAGATGTGGAGGGTAGAGGGTATTTAGGATGAACATGTAGTGAGTTGGGTTACTGCAGCTACAGGGAGTGGTAGGGGCTCCCAGAGAAGCAAGGCCAGCCCTGTGTATGAGCACCCCAACATATTTGCAAAGTTATGTGAGGATGTGCAGGTGGCAGACCCAGTGGTGGCAACTCTAGATGTTACTGCTACCCCTAACAGCCGGTAGAGCAGCACATCTAGTAATGGTGGGGAGGGAAATGCAGGAAGGTGAAGACAATTGGTAGTCATAGGGGATTCTATGATCAGGAGGACTGATAGAATAGTTTGTCTCCCGGATCCCTTTAACCGAATGGTTTGCTGTCTCCCTGGTGCCAGGGTTCGGCATGTGGTGGACCGAGTGGACAAACTACTGGGAGGAGCTGGACAGGACCCAGCTGTCTTGGTCCATGTTGGAACCAATGACAATATTGATGGAAGATGGAGAATTCTTAACAATCAGTTTAATGAACTAGGTTTCAAGTTGAAGGAAAGGAACTCCGATGTTATGTTCTCTGGAATATTGCCTGTGGCATGCGCAACACAGGAATGGCAGAAGGAGCTTAGACAGCTAAACGCATAACTTAAGTCCTGATGTAATTTGGAATGGTTTGGGTTCATGGAGCACTGGGCTCTTTTTTCATTGGGGTACAATCTATATACCAGAGATAGTTTGCCTAAATGAAAGGGGGTCTGCTGTGCTAGGGGAAAGACTTAGGGGAAAGGTGGAGGGATATTTAAACTAGGACAGAGGGGGTTGGGACAGTCAAATAAGGTGGCAGAAAGGTTAGTCAGGGGTCAGACACTAGTGGAGGGTGGCTTGGGGATAGTTGGGGAGAGGATTATGGATAATTGTAAGGAGCTGCCCATTTTACAAACAAACATTGGATTGTGCAGTACTAGTTGTACTGAAAAACAAAAGAATTTGGCAAACAATGATAATAAAAGCAGCAATAGTTTAAAGATCCTGTTTACCAATGCTAGAAGTTTACCAAACAAGATAAGGGAGTTGGAAGCCTTAATGAGTGAGGAGGATTATGACTAAAGCTACGTACACACTTCCAATTATTATCGTTTTATTGTACAGCGCTGCGTAATATGTTGGCGCTATATAAATCCTGTTTATTAATAATAATAATAATAATAATAATAATAATATGCAGAGTATTTTTCTGTGTAATCGGACAGTTTTTTTTGACCTGAAGGGGGTGCTGAAGTACCAGGCTGAATGACAATGAGCTTCTTGGCCAGATGGGGGAGCTAAAAGGGTCTGGGAATATTCAAGCATAATTGTCTCAGCTGAAACCCATCCTGGAAATTAGGCTGGGGATATAAACACCCAGCTTGCTTTTTCGTGGGTCTCTGTTCTTGGCTAGTGAGCTGGGAGGAAGTCTAAGATGAACTGAACTGGGCCTTAGAGTGCTGCACAGCACTAGATTGGGCAGGATTGTTAGTCAAGGAATCTAACAGTTAGTTAGTGGCCAAGTGGCCAGGCTTTATTTTGCTGTTTGTTTTATTTTGCCTGTTTTTGTGTGAAAATAGTATTAGTGAATAAAACCCTTGATGCACTTTTAACCTGCTGGCCCTGTTTCCTGCTTTAAACACCCTCTGTTGCTACGGGCGATCTCACAAAATAGAAAATCAACTACTAGCAAAAAGTGGAAGCGTTTTAATCATGGGAGATTTCAACTACCCTGGCATTGACTGAAGTAATGGCACTACAGGTACAGCAAAAGTGAGGAAATTTGTGAATTTAACACAAGATAATTTTATGGTACAGTTTATAGAAGCCCCAACTTGAAATGATACTCTGCTGGACCTAGTTGTTTCTAACAATGCAGAGTTTATAACAAATGTGCATAAAATAGAATCTGGGTAACAGTAACCATAATTTGATTTCATTTAATGTAAACAGGAAGCAAAACAGGAAAGATAAAAACATTTATTTTTAAAGAGGAAATTTTCCATTATTAAGGGCGGCTCTCTGTGACTTGGACTGGGGCAAAATTTTGTCCTCAAAGAACACAGAACAGAAATGGGAATGTTTCAAGTCTGTTCTACAAAAGCACACTGAAACATATATTCCAATGGATTATAAGTTTTTAAGAGGCTAAAATTAAAACCTATGTGGCTCACAGCTGATGTTAAAAAAAAAACAAAAGTAACAAGAAAAGAGCATTTCTAAAATAAAAACTATAAAGGATCAAACAAAATATGTAAAAAGGAGAAAAAAATGTGCAAAACTTCAAAACAAAACACAGATTGCAAGGGAAAGTAAGACAAACCCCAAATTTTTTTATATATATTAATAGCAAAAAGATCAGATCTGAGCATGTAGGCCTCTTAAAGGATGTTGCTGGGTTGGTAACTGGGGATAAAGAAAAGGCAGATTTACTGAACACTTTGTTTTAGGTCTGTGTACACAAAGAAAAATGGCAGAGCTCACGTCCAAATTAATAGCAATGTCACTGCCTTAAATGAGTGACAATGGCTCTAAATTCATATGATTGAGAAACAGCTGGGAAAAATTAAGGTTGACAAAGCACCAGAACTCGATGGATTACATCCACGTATACATCCAAGAGCTGAGCTCAGTTATTTCAAAGCCATTATTTCATTATGTTTAGAGACCTTATCCACTGGCAAGGTATCAATGGATTGGTGTAAGGCCAATGTGGTTCCTATCTTCAAAAAGGGAGCAAAGTCATTACGAGGTAACTACAGACTGGTTCGTTTAACGTCCATAGTTGGAAAGGTCCTAGAGAGTTTGATAAAGAACCACATTGGGGCGTTTCTGCTAGAAAATATTATAAGTGATACTCAGCATGTCTTCAACAAAAACCAAGTTGTCAAACAAATTTATTCTTTTTTTATGTGTAAGTAAACAGGTAGACAGTGGAGTAGCAGTTTATATAGTGTACTTGGACTTTGCTAAAGCATTTGACACTGTACCCCGTAGATGTTTTTTCATGCAAGTTAGGGTCAATAGGTTTGGAAAATGCAATCTGTAAATGGATAGAGAACTGGCCTAAAGACTGCGTCCAGAGATTTGTAATTAATGTTTCATACTCTGAATGGTCTAGGGGTATTATTGGTGTACCCCAGGGTTCAGTTATTCTACAAGCAGACCTGGATGTACTGTTTAATTGGGAAGCCAAAAGGCAAATGCCATTTAATATAGATAAATGTAAAGTTATGCACTTGGGCGCTAACAACATGCATGCTTCATACTGTCTAGGGGATTACATTTGGGGGAGTCAGAAATGGAAAAGGATCTGGGGGTTCTGGTAGGTCATAGACTTAATACCAGCATGCAATGCCGAGCTGCAATATATAAAGCTAGCAAAGTACTTTCTTCTATTAAAAGAGGAATAGACTGCAGAGATGGAGACATAATCCTGCCCCTGTACAAAGCATTGGTCAGACCACATCTGGAATATGCAGTCCAGTTTTGGGCACTAGTTCACAAAAAGGTCATTGTGAAATTGAAGAGAGTGCAGAGAAGGGCAACTAAACTAATAAAAGGACTGGAGGAGCTCAGCTATGAGGAGAGATTAGCTCAACTGAATCTATTCTACCCTGAGAAGAGACGTTTGAGGGGGGATATGATCACCTTGTGTAAATATATAAACAGTCCATATAGAGAACTCTCTTCCCCATTATTCACTTTGAGATTAATACAAAGACCAAGGGGACTCTCTTTGCATCTGGAGGAGGTATTCTTCACTGTAAGGTCTGTGATAATGAGGAATTGGCTCCCTCGGGAAGTAGTTTCAGCAACTACTATAGATTGCTTTAAGAAAAAGCTGGATATTTTTCTAGAAACACAGAATATAACTTGGTGTTAAGGTTTTAAAGTAAAAATAACAGTGGCCGTTGATCCAGGGAACATCCGATTGCCTTTATAGAATCAAAAAGGATTCAGGGTTTTTTTGCCTTCCTCTGGACCAACTATGTCTTTTATAGGGTTTTATCTAGGATATGTTAATTTCCCTACTGGTTGAACTTGATTTCTTTTTTCAACCTAACCCACTTTGTAGGAAGAAGGAAGCCGTTATGATGCAGGACCTTACTGGACTTGGTTTCCAGAGGGATTGACAGCTTTCCAACTGTAAAGGTAAGTTATTATTTTTCCACTTTAAATGCAGATCACATGCACTGCAGTATCGATCTAGACCAAAAAAGATGTATCGTTTGGTCAGTTTCTTTGAGCTGTTATACATATCACAGCTGTCATTTAGCAATGGGAGTGAGATGTGTTTACATCATCTGTTCATGAATCATCGTTATTGATATATGCGTTAAGATTTATTGGCTTATGACGCATGATGATGCACATCAGCCTGTGTCAATCTGTGTTTTGATGCATGCTGACATTCAATATAAGGTGCATTGCAACATACATTGAAAACATGCAAGGATCAACATTATTTTGTGTTTCAATGCATTTCAGTTGATTCATATAGCTATTATATCAAGGGGGGAAAATGCTAATGATCAGTGCTCTTTGACATCTTTCAGCAAAAATTTAAAGCTTTTCAATTGACTTTTTACAAAAATTATTCATAGCCCAGAAATGCATGCTTTTTAATTCCATAGAAATGTGCCACTTTTTTATAGTCATGGCTTTCTAAAAAAAGTTGAGACACCGAACACTGGGGGAGCACTGGCAGTTATTTGAGGTGGCACAGAAAGCACAGGATAATAGGTACAGACTGCTTTATCAGTAAACCTGTTAATTGGACTTGGTAAATTGGAGAATTGATAAAGTACAGGTTCTCTTTTTAGTTATATGAGGGGGTGCTGAGAAGTTCCTGGCTTTGCCCCCTTCCAGATGAAATAGAAAAATGTGTGGGGGCATATGACATCCTAATATCTTAGTATGTAACTGTGCAAAAATCAGGTCTTTGTGATTCTTAAAACAGTTTTTTCTTTTTGTGAAAAGCTGTGATGGCAAAGGCACAAGCAAGTTTCACGTCATTGGAGTTACGGGCCGTGATGAAGTTTTTGTTTCTCCAGGGAAAGTCAGCAAAGGACATTCACACTGAGATGTCACAAACACTGGGGGAGAAGTGTCCTTCCTACAGCACTGTAAAAACCTGGATATCTCGTTGCAAGACTGGGCATTTCACCATTAAAGATGAGCCCCGCAGTGGGCACCCCCCAACCTAAACTGACCCGGCAACCTGCGATGCGGTCCATGTATTGAGGACCGGCGAATATCTGCAAAAAAGATAGCACAGATACTTGACATCTTACGGGAGCGTGTTGGGTTTGTTATCAGCACTATCCTAGCCATGTGCGAAGTGGCTGCCGAAATTTTTGAACAGTGATCAGAAGAAGGAACGAGTTGAAGCATTCAAAGCCGTTTTGGCCCATTTTGAAGCTGCACATCTATGATTCTGAAACCAAGGAACAGTCAAAGGAAGGGCGCCACAGTGGGTCCCCGTGGCCAAAGAAGTTCCCAACCCAGAAATTGGCCAAGAATGTCATGGCATCTGTTTTCTGGGACAAAGACGGTATTCTGTTGGTGGACTACCTACCTCACGGCTCTAGTATCACCGGACAGTATTATGCTAAACTCCTGGAGCAGCTGAAGGAGGCAATTAAGACGAAACGTCGTGGACGATGCACCTGCGCACATGTCCAACGTTGTGGCTGCCAAATTGAACACCCTGGTTTTCCAATTGGTCCACCATCCCCCCCTACTCACCTGACCTGGCACCTTCAGACTATTATTTGTTCCTTAATTTGAAGAAACACCTTAGGGGCAACATTTTGAGGACATTTCTGACGTCAAAGATGCTGCTGGTTTGTGCCGCAATCAAGGGACTTTTATTTGAACAGTCTAGAAAAGGTGCAACTACGCTGTGCCAAGTGCATCAGTCTCAGAGGGGAATATGTTGAATAAATGTGTTATTTCCTAACTCTGGCTCTCTTCTTTCTGGGCAAAGCCAGAAACTTCTCATCACCCCCTCGTATAATGTGTCTGGCTGTCTAGCTAAGTTTAAAATGAAAATATATAAAACTTATAAAATGCAGGTTCTAATTAATAAAAAATAAAAAATAAAAAGCAACCAAACCTTTTGTATTTCTTTCCAATATTTTACGTTTCTACTTCTAGATGCCACAGGGGTCAGTATGTGGCCCATTCCTATTCTTATTCTACACATCCTTGGGAAAGTAATTAGTATCTTTTGCATTAAATATTATCTGCATGCTGATGAAGTTTATCTGTACAACTGTGTATGTGACCTTTTACCCTCCATGCTACCAACACCACAAGCTGTCTTTTCTCTTTCCTCAATGATGACCTTCCTTTACCTGAAACGTAACCTATGCAAACAGAAACTATTAGCAATTCCATTTCCAATAACGCTCTGCCTAATTAACAATGCAATTACTCTTCCCAGGATTTTTACATTTGCCTACCTACCAACACATCAAACCCTATAAAAATATGTCAGTTTCAGTTTAAAAAAACACCCTTTTTCTACCTTTAATACTTTACTAATGAAACTAATTTTTTTTCCATAACTAATCTTCTCACATCTAGACTGTAGTAATTAATTACTGGAAGGCTGTAAGGAGAGGGGTTTTATTTACTGTATATATTATAACAGTGTCAGTGGGTTACTATAATAAAGCCTAGCATTATTTAGCATATTATGGGAGTGTGATTTTCACTGTGTATATGGGGGAGAAATAATGGTCTTGAGAACCAGCTTTTACTAACTTTTCTCTGGGAAATGTGGGAAAACACCCCCTTGTTTTATGTGACTTAAATCTCTAATAGGCTAGGGTTTATGCAGCTCATCTAAACTGCTGTATAAAATACAGCCATGGTGTTATCTGTCTTTGCTACCTTTACCAGATCTTTGTTGTATGATTAAAGTTTATCATGACATTCCACAATAAATTTCCTATAAATTCAGCTCAAACCCCTCAATTTGAATTATCCATCCATTGATTGTACGACTACAAAACACAGGCCTACCATTCACAATATTAGCATTAGTTTAGAGATGTCATGGATATAGCTGCTGTATGTATTTTCTTTGACTACTACTAATAACAATTTCCCTTTTTGTAATTTCTTGTGTCAGATTTCTGTTTGTTCAAGAATTAATTTCAGATTACTTGATACATTAATATACAATCTCTCAATCAAAACTTCCTACATTGTACACTTTATTCTAGTTACTCTTCTGTTTAATGTTATCTCTGATGTACTTTAGTGTCCTCCCTATGTACTCTTTCCTATTCTCCCTATTCATGGGGTTTTTATAATGATATCTGTATTTTCGGCTCCCCTACTGCATTTACTACAGATGTGGCAGCTGCATTATTATTATTTGCTGAATGCAGGTACATTAAATCAATATTCTGGAAAAAATTTGGTATTTTTGTCCCCTGTTATAGAGTACACTTTTTTAAAAACCAGCTCAAATGCCCTTCAGCCCTGAGAAAGTAAGAGTGTTGTCCACAAGCCCATTGCCCAGTGACTTCTGTTGTATACCTTACCTCAGTGTACTGGTAAAGGGGTTCACTGGTCTTTTTATCTTAGCTCATTAGCTTATCTAAGCTCAGTTAAAAAAAAAAAAACAACTACTGTATATTATTTACTCTCCTCCCCAGGAAATGGATAATGACAAACTGTCTAATAGTTTTGCTTTCTTACTTGTACCACCAACAACAAAGCAACAGTACATCCCTGCCTCTCCCAGTCTAAGTGTAGGAGCAGATATATGTATTTACAGTAGCCCTTTCTTAGAGTATATTTATTGTGAAAGTCAGACTTTTTTTTCAGTTTTGAATAAAGTAGAAGAGTCAGGATATCTGTGGGGTTTGTTTTGCTGACTGGGATCCATTGGAGGGATGACTCCTTATGAAATTCCTGTGTTACCACTAATCGTTCTACCAGTTACACAAAATCACAAATAATAAAAAAAAAAAAAAAAAAAACAGTTCCAACTCCTTTCTTGCACTACTAACCAAAAAGTGCCTTAAGTGCTATCCTTGCACTTAAGAACTCTAGCTTCCCCTGAATGAATGAAGATTGCTGTCCCAAGAAGATTTTCTTTCTTTTTAAATTGTTAGGTTTATGGTGAATGGTAAGCTATTTTATCTACCAAATAGCATTTACTAGGTGTGATACCTGAATATGTTCCCCCAATGGGAAACCTATGTTACATAACTCCCCAATCCTACACCCCGTCTTGATGTTCTTTATTAGTCTGTTTTGTTAGTAGTTTTGGGATGGTTTCAGCATGGCATGTGCCCCAACTTCTTTCCCAACTCTTAGCATATATGCCTAGTGTGCTGTGCTATTTTTTTTTTTTTTTTTTTGTGGAGCCCTTTGCATATTAATATTTGTTTGGGAATGTTAGAAATATACAAGTTAAAGAAACTGCATGTATAAATATTAATAAATGGGAAGAGTGACCCGTTGTTTTGCTAACTGGTAAATTGGAAAATGCACAATAGCATATAAACATCATATAATCTATTATTTCATTTGTGTGAGAACTGCTTAAAATATCACCCGCATCCTTTAACCAAGTTATTGTATTTTATCTGTACAGTCAAAGAATAGGATCTAAACTGCCTTAGCATTGAAAAAAATGTTTTACTCTACTTCAATTTCATCTTTCACCTTTGCACATTTTACAGGGTAGCACATTCTCATTTTAATGATCTTAAGTGTTATCTAAACGTATTAGTGTAGCTTAGACATCTGGCTGCAAATGACCGTCAATGGTGCTATTCAACAGAAAGGACACTATTTCTGTAAGACAAGAAAATGAGGATAAAGACACTACAATAGAATGTCAGTGGTACATTGAAACATTCAGAGTTTCTGTAAGGCATCTTTATACATTTCACTGGAATACCATAATCCAGTGAAAGAGATAAGATGTTTTCAGCTTTGTCATAAAAGACTCTCAAATGTAGAACAAAGTTCGGTACTGTATTTCTAAATCACTATTTGTTATACTTGTTGCATGTAAACCTTACAGAATTGAAATAAGGGCCTGCCATGGCATGTTTAGGATGTGGTGTGCTCACCCCAAGGAATGGTTTGATATTATTTCTATGTCTTTCTTTTACTCTGGCATAAATAACCACATAGTCTCGCACATCTTTGGTTTAGGGGTAATTTATTGAAAAGTCAACATATATGAGAGAGGGATGGGGTAAGTGGATTGTCCAGTAATTGCAGTTCATATCAGAAACAATAAATAAAGGACAACACCAACATCTAACTGTCAGTACCTTGGCTCATCATCCATAATAGGTGGTGAGGGAAGAATCTCTCTTCCAGAATGGGTCTCCCCATTTCACTGACACAGACAGGGTTCTATCATAGAGCATGGGTCATGTTATCTCTGTTTGGTATTGTTAAATTCACACCTTGGGGTTCCTCCAGAGATTGCTAGGTGTTCCTTGGGCAATGGGCAGGTTTTGACTGTCTGGCAGTTTAAGTGATACCAATGATCTTTTTGATGACATTCTTTCTACTGACCACAACATTAATGTACTTTGAGTTATATAACATACTGTGAGTTATGCTATAGTACTTATACCGTGTTTCCCCGATTTTAAGTCATCCCCATTAAATAAGCCACCCCGGATTTTTGAAAAAATAAATAAAATAAGACTCACCCGTGAATAAGTCATTCCCCGATATCTGATCCTGTGTGTGTCTACTTGATGCTGGCTGCAGCGCATGTCTCCTCCTGGCTGCAGTGCAGAGCCAAACTGAAAGTAAAAAGCCAGCACACGCGCCCCCGCGATTCTGAACCAGGAAGCACGCTGCTGATCCCTGCCCTAACGGAGTTACCTGCCCTAACAGAGATCCCTACACTTAATTACCTAGTCTTCTTCATGGAAAAATAAGACATCCCCTGAAAATAAGACCTAGGGCATATTTTGGCATTTCAAAAAATATAAGACAGTGCCTTATAATCGGGGAAACAGGGTAGCACTTTGAAGATCTAAAAGTTATTTCAAGGGGCGGATTTTAAAATTGCCAAACACTGTACCAAGGAGGTCTATTTTTAAAGCAGTGAATCTGACTATACTTTTTACAGAATATCATGTTACACCACGGGAATATAATACAACATGTATTTGAAGGCAATAGGAAGGTTTTCAGTGATCATATTTGTTCATAAGAGGCAAACTTGTATATATTTGACCAACCACAGTACTTTAGTCAGATATCCTTCTACAAACAAATACTGTTTAGTATTTTCAAATGCACAGTACAAGATTGGGAAATATTTTTATAGAATTTAAAAGCTGACAGGAATAAACAATTTACTTCTCAAATAGGCTTTTTGGATTTGCTGCAAAGAAACTCGGTGTCTCAGGGGAGCACTATATAATGACATGTTTGCTGTTGCTGAATACACAGAAAATGTCTTCAAAACTGAGTAGAACTGCGGTTTTTGACGAAAAATCAGTAAAAAAAAAAATGGTGCTGATGGCTGTCACAATGTGGAGAACGATGGTGATATGAGATTGAAATGTTATTTAATGCATAATAAATTTGTAGTATTGTGAAGATTGTTGTTAATACTGTAGCCTTGCAATGAATATGTTTTTTAACTGTAGCAATAAATTGTTCCCTCGCTGCTTGTGTGCATAAAACACAAACAAGTAATACATTATAGATTTCTTCTAGAGCAGGGGTCCCCGCCAGTTCAGTATGCTCCAATCTTTTTTTTTTGGTGGGGGGGGGGGGGGGTTCAAACTCTGAACAGTGGGAGCAGAAAACTCCAATATTAACTTTAAATCTTTTACATTTGGCGCTCTATTTATAAAACAGGGAATCAGAATTTTCCAGGTCCATGTCCTTTATTGGTGGTAATTGATTCCCACTAGGGAATGTTTAAGAGAATATCAGAGTCCCTGTTTTATAAATATAGCCCTTAGTGGGGGGAAATATGTATTAATACTGAATTTATATTCTAGGTTAAAGGAAATATAGGAGCAAATTGCAACAAACATTTGTAGAAATACTATACACCTGATTTATGGTTTTCAGATATATATTTACCTTTGGGGGATTTACCATTTTTTAAAAATGATGTATATGAATTGTGTAAATTGTATTTTATGATTTAAATATATAAAATAAACATAAGTCATTTAGGGTAGAACATTTTTGAAGGAAAATAAAAAGTTGTGTTCACCTACAGACTTCTTAATTTTCCCCTTCAATTTCAGATGCACAGAAACCTGCCACAGACTACCCAATTTCCAATGCTTCCATTTAGGTGAATTGGAGAGGTTGAGGACCAACTTTTCCATGTGCCCCTGGCAGATACCAGCATGGCTCTCAAAAGTGAAGAGTTACTTTTGGACTCACAGTTGTTGTTTGCACTGCGATTGCAGCCTCAGTGAAGATCTGGAACTGATTCTGGATGCATAATGGCATTTTGCTGTGCACCTGAAAACAGTCAACCATAGAGTTTCACTATGTGGATGTAAAAGGGCCCTAAAGCTCCCAGCACTAGTTCAGGTAATGAACACTGTAGATATCCTCCCAAACCCTAAAAAATGATGTGTTCATTTATTCTTTTAATAATTACAGCCCTTAAGTGCATGCTTTCTAATAAGTTCATTATTAAACTCATTTGGATTTAAACAAAAAATGTTGTAACACGAAAGGAATGCATGTACATTGCTGAACACTGTAGATGTGCATAGTACAAAGCAAATGACATTGATGAGAGCTATAAAAATCAAAAAATATGAGTTTCTGCAATAATATACTAGCAAGTTGAAAGGAAACTATCACACCGTAATAAGAGCTGCCTATATTATTAATTCTAAATCTATTATGTAATAGATCCTCACACTGAACTGGATTTAACACATAAAGTCTCAAATACATTTCAGTTATGGCTGATAATATGTGACTCCACTCCTAACAGGCTGAGTTATTTCAGCAAAATACATTTCTGCCTCTAGTGGCTAGCCAACAAATCCAAACATTTATTAATATGGAGAAAAAAATGATCAAGAAGAATATATGGTAAGAATATCATTGTAATATTATATGTATGTAATAAATATATATATATATGTATATAATAAATATAAGTATGAAGGTTCCATTAAAAAGTTATTTTAAAGCTACAAATTATATTGTTGCTAAAAATTTAAATTTAAATTATTCTCTGTAGAGGATGTTTTAATCGTCTTAAGTCATTTATGAAACGTATATGTTTCGTTTTGTAAACTTTTCAGATCTTGTTAGAAGTTACAGTGCAAAAGGTCAGTGGGTCCTCAATCAGATAAAATAAAAAAGGACATGAATCATTTTATATCCTCCACTTTGTATATTGTATATTTACTTTGATTGGGATTGTTGATATTTGTATGGCACAACTAAAGGGTTAGATAGGTTGGTTTTGTTCAATTTAGTGTCAGGTTCTGCACAGTTCCATGTCAAGATGAAGTAGCTCTCATGTGTGGAATGTGTAAAGACGGCTCTTGACTTTGAACCCAGAAGGCAAACATTACATCGGTTTTGAAGAGGGACTTTGCAACCATCGCAATTCTGGTGTCTGGAGTGTAGTTTACATTTCATATGGACTCTTCAAATTTTACACATTTTTTTTTTTACAATTGACAATATATAAAATAATTGCAGTCTATTGGAAATATTCAGGAGCACTGAAAAAATTTTCTTTTTAAAGCTGACCATAACATTTGGTGGAAAACAGTTAAAAAAAATATCATTTTGCATTTCAAACATTGGCTGGCTTTCTATGCTGCACCCAAAATAAAGGTAATGCCACATCATCTGCTGAAACTGTACCACACGGTTTCCTGGAAAATAAGACTTATATAAGTATAATTAATAAGTGTCTTATATTATTTTTTGCACCAAAAAATGCACTACGGCTTATTTTCAGGGGATGTCTTATTTTTTCATTGACAGCAATCAACATTTATTCTTGAACAAAATATCCACAATTATTCAAATATAGTCATGTCATCACATCTGGGACACCATCATAACACTCCATCATAACACTCAGACCCTGAAATCCATCATGAGTTTTTTTATGATATTCCGGAACTAAAATCAAGATTTATTCAAATATAGTAATTTCATCATCTTTTGGAACTTCATAAAAACTCCCCATACCCTAAATTCCATCTTGAAATTCTTGTGACTCCATTTCCTATAAAACTATTGGCCCCAACTTCTCATGTCCAGCAATAGCGCTTTCCTTAAATGAGCACCTCTTGTCCATGTATATATATATATATATATATATATATATATATGCAGCTTATTTTCAGGGTAGGGCTTATTTTTAGGGAAACAGGGTATTAGGCCACAAGAGCCTTGTATAACAATGGTCTCTTTACTCTTGGCTTATGTCTAAAGGTTAGTAGAGGTGTGTCACGCTTGGAGAGGTGGAGCCTCTAGGGGCCGCTACTGCTTGCGCAATAGTGGTGTGAGCCCTGGAAGTGCCAAGTGCAGAATCTAAGTTGCGGTCCTTTGGCACACCAGGGTAGTACACGATACGAAATCATCAAGTGGGAGAATAGTTAAAGAAGGCCGGGGTTGAGGCAGGAAGTGTACAAGAGAGGTCAGGAACAAAGCCAGGGGTCAAGGGCAAGAAATGTGGAAAATGGACACGGGAACAGTGGGGAAACAAAAAGCGTCAGGAGGTACAGGTAACATGGGAGTCACTGGAGACTTGAGCGAAGGCAGGAGACATACTAGGCATGGGGGTCACTGCAAACCCTGGAACAGCACAAGGGAGCAGGCAGGGAAACAACAGACTGGGTGAAAAAGGAATAGCACAGAGCTGGGCAGTCAATTAACAGACAGGTGTAGAGGAAATACTCAGCAGAGCTAGGGAGCTCGACACTAGTGTGAATCTAGAAGAGCCGGCGCACCCAAGGTCAGAACTCCACACTTTAGCGATGAGGAGGTAAGTGTGACAAGGTGAGTGCTAGGTGTAGGAAGGTGTTTCCTATATTATTTCTTAGACATTATAATGGCTGGGTACAGCCCTAACTAGAAGTAGCATGTAATTCAGTTTTGTTTGTGTCTTTTTGTACATTTCTTGGTTTTTGTCTACACTTTTTCTATGATATAATTAATGTACAACCTACTGGTTTCTAGTTATAAATTCCAAGAAATATGTAATGTGATTCATTCCAGAGCATTAGGTCAAGTTTTTGATGATATGTTGCTATAGCAATCCTTTAACAATTTTATCAGGTTAAATTATATATTGTGTGATTTGTAGCCACAGCAACCATTAGTCCGTGTATTTGGCTTTTTCAATATTTCACTCTGTGGAATATCAGTTCTGAACAAATGCTAGGTGCTAACTACATTACTATTTTTTTTAAAATGGTGACCAATTAGAAAGAAAGTTTTAAATGTTTTTTAAAGTAAGAGAAAAAGAAACTTTGTCAATTCTTACTTGTTTTGCCTGTTTAATAAAATGGTTCTAATTTCAAGCATGATTTACAAAAGTAAAACAATGGCCCACCAGTAATATATCTGTAGGAGTTCTTCTAGGCTTTGTTCACATTACAGCTGTACAATGAGTTCTGTAAAACACATCTTTGGTCCAGAGCTGCATCATTAATGAGGCAACCAAGTAAACTACGGAAATAACCCAATTGGTCAAAGCTATGCAGCTGCCCGTCACTCCACAAGAAAAGGGTGCATTTATAGGCTGTTAGTGCTTGATGCAGCAAACCATGCCAATACAGACAGTGCAAAGGAGGACGTTTCTGTGTCGACTTCTATCCTCACTGTAAATCAAAAGGAATGGGGGGTGGGGGTTAGCTTTCATGCCCAAGGCTCATTTTCCAAACTGTGGATCCATAAATTGAATATTTGTAAAAACAAAGTTGCTGACTTTCATTGTGCTTTTCCTGTTACCACCTCATTAATCCACTTGATATTTGTGCAGAAACGTTTTCCAGAACAAGTATATTCCTTTTATTACTTTTATTACAGTTTCTTGGGTAAGTTTTTGTTCTTCGGTAGGTTCTTGGTAAATTCTCCCAGGTTCCTTGGTAAATTCTCCCTTGGTGAATGCTCCCAGGTCTTTCATATTATATATATATATATATATATATATATATATATATATATTTACACACATTTATCTTTACAGGTTAGCCTTCTGGCCTTTGCAACTCTAGGTTCCAAGTTCAAATTTCAGCCAGGACAAGCCAGATTTCAGCCCGGTTTCCACCGGGTTCTCTAGTTTCCTGCCACATTTCAAAAATATGCAGTTAGATTAATTGACTTCCCCCCCAAATTGACCTTATACTGTAAAAAAGACATATGACTATAGTAGGGACATTAGATTGTGAGAACCTTTGAGGGACAGTTAGTGACATGACTGTGAACTTTGTAATATATATTGTAATATGTATATATAGTTTATACAACTGGCTCCTGTACTATTATGAGACAAATAAGCCTACAAAAATTTCTAAGGCACTAAAAGAACATTATGTTTTAAGTTTTGAACTCGGTTTTCAGGCAGAAGTCAACAAGCATGGCTATTTTGGCCTTTAAATACACCAAAAGCCATAGTTTTTGTAAAAACATCAAAAATAACAAATAACTGGGAATTACGACTTTAAAACAAAACTTTGATGATAATACAACTATAAAACTGACACCTACTATGTAGAGCAGACATCTTAGTGGTTTGAATGACCTGTCAGAATTTGTGCAACGTGTCCATTTCCCTGGTTAGTATCACTGCCCATCACCTGCATAGTATCCAAGGAGCCAGAGGCACTGTCAAGAGACATAGCTGGAGTCACAGGTATCAGTCAGCCAGACAAGGTATCCATGGGATTGGAGCCAAGAGAATAGTCAGAAGACATAGCCAGAGTTGATAACAGGTGCTGGTCAGCCAGATGCAATATCCAAGGGCTCCAGATGAGAGTGTGGTCAAGGTTAGGCAGAGGTCAAGGCAGGCAGTGGCATACAGGGGTCAAGCAGATGGAGGCAGATCAGGGCAGACCTGGATAAGGACAGGGGAAGCAGATCCTGTGGACAGAGCCACATGTGGCAAGCAACATAGTGCCACGCACCTGAGCCTGAGGACACTGAGTTTGGGTGGCGGCTGGAGGAACAAGCCACTGGGATGCACAGTAGGTATGGTGGGACAGGTTAGTGCTGCCATACTAGTGCTAGTGCTGAACAGTCTGCAGATCTTTTTTTCTTTTTGCTTTTACTATCAACAGAAACAACAACATTGTTTCATTTTTTTATAACAATGTTAGTTTTATAGATACAAACATGTTCTCTTTGTTTGAACACATATTGTTTAGGTTAAGGTTACCAATGTTCTGCATTGATTGCATTTTGTCCTTGCATTGTTAACATCAGAATGATTTATGTGAACCTATACTTAGAATTAAAAGGAGATAAATCAGTTGTATATTTGCCACTACATTGTATGTAGGCTAGGTACAGAAGTAAATCAAAATTATCCTTGACCCTTGTGTGACTAATTAAATGGTGGTGCTCATAAGGTTGTGGAGATGTAATCACTATTGTAAATCTAGTTGTTTAGTGGTGGGTGGTGGTTAGAGTTCAAGGATGGTTTTTATCAAGTCAGTGAGTCAAGTGTATTGAGATATATTGCACATTTGCAGTCCTATTCGGCATTGCTCTGTAGAGTAAGTGCTATGGAGAAATATAATAGTCACTGCACACAAATGTAATTTCATATTTCTTAATGCTGTATGATAAGGACATTGTCATTCAAGGTATTGATACAGGATAGATTAACAAGCATGGAAAAGCTGTAAAAAAATACATCTTGTAGTTATTTCCAGTGAAACTGATGCAGATTTGATTCAAGTATAGGGGAAAACATAATAATAGAATACTGCATAATATAACTGACAAAACCTGGTTTACATTCAATAAATTATTATTGAAAGAGCAATTTCAGGCAACAAGTAAAAAACAAACACTGATAAAACAATACAATCTGGCAAACACTGTAACTTTGTTAAAATCAGAACATTTACTTTAATCTGCAGTCTCTGTATTTCAATTCATCCTAAATTCAGAAAGTACATTACAGGGTCACTGGCAGTGTACATCCGGGAGCTGTTTTCCTGTATTACACAAATCACATTTACACTTTCTGTGCATGTCTTAATCTGTAAAGTGGCCGTTAGAAACTTTCTTTGCTACCAACATTTTTCTATATGGACTCCTGTATGTGAATGGCAGGAAGGTGACAAAGGTAGGTGTGTTTGGAATACCTCTTGTTAATGACAGAGAAAAAGGTAGACACTACATAATTTCTTCATCAGTTCCTCCTCCCAGCTAGTGATGATTCATAATGCAGCTCAACAAAAAAAACATTTTTTTTTCACTTGCCAAGGATTTTTCAATGTATTTCAGGTCTGCTAAATCCAGAAATGACATCAGTTTCATTGAATTGGCTCTTGTTCTTGTGATACAGATATCGGAATAGACGATTTTACCAACAACAAATGTTAACACAGCATATTATTATCAATCTTTATTTACACTGATGTTTTGCCTTTTATATAATAAATGTAGCATTATTTTCATGAAACTTTTATTTGCCTTCTTTCTATTCATACATTTTCTTTTTTTACAGAAATATGAGTTCTTCAAGAAAAAGTTGTTTAAATGACCCTAATGTATTTTGCTACATTTGTGGTGAATACTCTTAGCAGAAGAAACCTTACAGAATGTGTGAAACAAACATATCTTGCATATTTTGGTATTAAACTGGGGAACCAAGATAAGTATTGGGCTCCCCAAATGGTATGCAGAACTTGTGTAGAGTGTGTACATCGGTGGAAAAATTTAAAACTGAAAAGTTTGAAATTTGGTGTACCTATGGTATGGTGAAAGCCCAAAAAGCACAATCATAATGATTGTTATTTTTGTGCTGTGAATGTAAAAGGTTTCAATCGTTACAAGAAAAACAAGTGGGAGTACCCTGATTTGGAATCAGCAAGACGACCTGTGCCGCATGGTGCTGATGTTCCCATACCAGTGTTCAGTACACTCCCTGATATTCCTGTATCCAACTTGGAGGATATACAGGGTTTGGAGTGTAATCCAGGAGTTAGTAGTGGAAGTGAAAATGAAGGAAGTGTTTCATCAAACCAGCAGTTCTCCCAAAGGGAGCTCAATGATTTAATATGTCACCTAAGTCTGTCAAAACAAGCATCTGAACTTTTAGCATCCAGGCTAAAAGAAAAGAACTGATATCAGAAGTTAAAATAACGGTTTATAGGACAACAGAGGTGACACTCCTACCATATTTCAGTAAGGATGGAGACTTTGTGTACTGTTGTAACATCCCTGGACTACTAGCCCATATGGGAGTACCAGAATACCGAGCAGAAGGCTGGCGGCTTTTCATAGACAGTTCCACTCGAAGTTTGAAATCTGTTTTACTGCATAATGGCAACTGCTATGCATCAATTCCAATTGGTCACTCCAATTGTTCACTTCAAGAATATGAAAATATAAAAATGGTCTTACAAAAGTGTTGGTATCATGAACACCAATGGTCCATATGTGTTGGTTTTAAAATGGTGAACTTCCTACTTGGACAGCAAAGAGGACACACAAAGTACCATGTTTCATCTGCTTGTGGTATAGTAGAGCAAAGCAGGATCATTGGAAAAAAGTGACATTGCCTCCAAGTTACATGACTGATACTGAAGCTTCTGCCTGGCACAGCTATGTCATGGTTGTCAAGAACTTCTTGAGTAACCATAAAGCAAAAAATTATGAAGACCTGGAACAAAACTTGCTCTTAAACTTTAAAAATTTGAGTGCTACTATGAGCATAAAGGTACACTATCTCCATCGCCATTTGCAAAAATTTACAGAAAACCTTGGTGGTTTCCGTGACGAACAAGGGGAGAGGTTCCATTAAGATATAAAGGTGATGGAAGAAAGGTATCAGGGGAGATGGGATAGACACATGATGGCAGACTACTGCTGGAGCCTTCAATGTGATTGTCCTGATCATCAGCATAAAATGAAATCATACAAACTGAGTTTTTCAATGACTTCTTTGTGATTAGTTCTGTAAATATACTGAATATAGAATATATTGACATTAAGTATTTCAAACATTTAATTTTGTATACATAGGTATATCTAGTTTAATTTTGCCTAATTTTCATGTTTCATTAGTTTTCTATGAGGTTGTTATTGAAGTCATTTTTTTCAAAAACTAGAACCAATCTAGCAAGACCAATACCAAGTTTGAAATCTGTGCATCAAACATAATCTATAATGACTTTAGTCTGTTTGGCAAGAAAATGTTTGTTGACCAGTGTAATTGCTGTGTTATATTTGTTCTCTGTTTGGCAGAGCATTCTGTGTTCTCAAAACCCATTTGGACTCAAACAAGAATTATGTTTCCCCCATGTTTTTGAGGTCATTGTTGAAGTAAACACAGCACTTCTATGGGCTGGTGGTTATCAGAGGTGTGATTTAGCCCATGACAACTATCAGCAAATGGAAGCTCTACCCAGTGTATGCCGTAACATTTTATTTACAAGAAATACTATTTCCAGTTTGTTCAGTTTTACCACAACCACCCCAAATGTTTGATAGCAAAATTGACCTCACACACTCAACTCTATGTTACACAGGATATAGAAGTGACATAGAGGTAGGTGGCCAGAAGATCCCTGGATGAGTCTGGTTCTGAAAAACACATCAGTGGAGGATTCCTTTCTATTGAAATAGAATAAATTGCTGCTGGCAATGGAAGACATGGGTGTTTGCTTTCTTTTTTAGAAGGTAACATGTTTTCAGATTAATTAACATGTTTTTAAAGAGTAATTAAATCCACACAAATTGTGCTCACAACAAGGCATAGGACAAAGGCATAATCACTTGTTTTACCTGTGGTCTCCCCGCAGCTGATCTTTTCCTATTACTGGCTTATCATGCTTTGTTTTGTGTCTTCCTATATCTGTGAGTGGAGGCCACCATGTTAGTAGAGGCAAGACCTTGCCTCTTGTTAGATTCTGCAGTAATGGGAGTTACATCGAAAAATATTTTTGTTTAGATCTCCCTCTCCAGATATAAAGCTTTGATGCATACCCACATACCAGGACTTTTTTTTATTTTTCAGGAGGAATTAAAGACAAAATGTAACTTTTTCTGTTTCTGATGCTTTTTCTGTTTCTGATGCTCTTTATAACAATGGCTCCCAACCTTTTTCTAGCTAACAGACTACTGATCTCACGGACTCTGAACCGCGCATGCGCGGGAAGCTGTGTGTCACTTAAAGGGGCAGAAACTTCCCCCCAGAGTGACGTCATGATGACAAAAACTGCCCACTCTCCCATCGCAGGTCTGAGCCTGCGATAGGAGATTGGGCTAGTTGTGTCCAGGGACACAATCCGCCCACTGCTCTGAACCTGTGATCCATCATACGGGGGACATTGTCCTCTGCTCTGGCCAGTGCCCCCCCCCCCAGCAGGTGTCCTTCTCCTGACTAACTTTTCCTGCTAACATCCCACAGCAGCACACAAATAGCCAATTGTAAACTGTAAAACCATCAGAGGATTAAAGCAGAACTATATTTAAAAACTCAAATATTGCAATCAGGCAGGTTCATTATGGGGACAGGCAACGTCCTTTATTTACTATAGTTTAAACAATTCAAATGTAAGCACAATTCCACAAAATAAGCAAGACCCTGCTACTGCCACCTTATAACCACGGAACAAGCAATTTTCATAGAAAAAAACTTAAATACTAAAGATTTATGATTCTTTGATTAGTTAATAAAATGACTTGTATTACTGTAGTAATTTCATTTTTAGGAATTCTAATTGGTTATTAAATATTTAATGCACCTCAAAGAAGATAATGGGCAACACTGTGGGTTAGAACATGGAAAATAATAGACTTAAATATTAGGTAACAATTGCTCTTTTTGTGATTGAAGATATAGAAGGACTATATCAAAGCTATATTCGGTGGTAAGGCTGAAGACACAAATGATCTGCTGTTTTGGGTACCATCTCCCCACCAACCAAGCAATATGAAATTTTACACAGGCATCTATGGAAAGATTATGTTAAATCTGCCTCAAGAGGTATACCTATCATCAGCATTCTCATGTTCCAGCAGTAACTAGGGTTCAGTGCAGCTGCAAGGCATATTATATAAGAATATTCTATTGTCATACTGTCATGCCAAACAGAACCAGATCATTGAGGACATAGCAGTACGTCCGCCTCCTTTTCCTCTCACAATCACTGAACTTAGCACTTACTGTTAAAGGGGAACTAAATGGTATTCCTGTGCCAACCTCACCAAGTTCCTTAGAGGATGTCTCTATTCTTGATGATCAAAAGAAACTTAATAAGCCTCAACTCTTCACACAGCCTGAACTAAATGATCTTGTCAGGGATTTAGATCCTCCTAAGAAGTCAGCAGAGCTGCGCAGGTGTGAGATCGGGTGACGTAGATTGGGGAAAAACTTGTCGATCTCAGTGCGCATGCGTGAGATTGACAATTTTTATTCTATAGATGAAAGGGCTCCAGATTGAGCAGCCAAGGGCCTCCCGGGATGCATGGTGTAGGTATCCCGGGCAGACTCTAATTATTTATGTGCCACTCTGCATTGATGTAGACTGAGTCCTTCCCACTGTTTTGTGTGTCCCCACAAATACAAATAGAAAGATGTTGACTGTTCAGTAATAAATGTTAGTTTAAAAATTATGTTTACTCCATAACATATTTTATATTTTGTGAGCTCAAGAGGCATTTTAAAAATGAACAGTAGTTGTTTACACTATGAAGATATATCTGTGAGAAAATAATAGATAATAACAGTACTCTAGTGCCTTTCAGCACATTGTCAAAACTACATATCAAATGGATTATCTGCATTTATACCTGTCAAGCAAAATAGGTTTCCTTGTGACTATATTTTCTTTCTTAGTGGGACATCATTTTCTTTTTTATGCTGTTATGTTGAATTTTGTAGAAATATGATTTTTCATAACTTCCACATTTATTTAATGCATGGCAAGCAAAAAGCTTTATCTAGAGGAAGCTCTGAGCACCATTGGCAATGCAACATGCATCTGCTGTAGTGTTTAGATGAATCCCCTCGGTGATATAAAACAATTCTCCAGGCGAGTATAAAGTTGTAATGAATGTACATTATCACACATTACAAGATGATAAATCCTACTATTAGATATAAACAAGATTGTACAATAAAGTAAGAAAAAAACTGCATTTTCTTAGTAAGGCCAACCCACAAATGTTCTTATAACACACAATAACCTGAGAATTTTTTATTTATATTCACACTATTGTTGGCCAGTGATGGTTTAAATTATCGTGGAACCGCTGAAGAGGAAATAATCACTAACATGAAAACCAAAAAGTAAAAATTACAAGGAATGAAGTGACCCATACCTGTTGTCTACATTAATGTGTAGCTAAAAATGGGCTCCCTAGGGATTCAAAAACATTTTTGTGTCTGAGAATATATTTTATTTGTACAGGTCATGCTATATTTGCTGCATTTTCATGAATATATTCACAAGCAATAGAACTTCAATCAAAATATAAGCTTACTTTTGTTCTATGTTATTTTCTGAAATGATAGGGAATTATGTGATATATGTAACAAGCGTAAAAGAAAATGTAATCTCTGAAATAACTAAGAACATTAGAGTTAGAGTGATGTGCACACATGGGTCATTTGACATGTTAGGGTACATTGGCAGCCCAATCATTTCCAATGGGCTGCCTTAAAGCAATACATAGTAATGTGTTTCATAGTATCCAAACTCAGTTGTTAAAATCTCATATATTCTTTAACATGTCATTTCAAAAGTAGTTTGAGATCTTTTGATAGCACAAACAGCATTCTCTTTTTTTGTGAAATCACACAGCACAAACAGCAAGAATTCCCTGCCTGATTTGTGTGAATCTGAAAAAGTCATTTGTGGTAGGTTGATAGCCCATGGCTCTCAAAGGAAAAAAATGCATGCTAATAAACAGAAGTAGTCTAATAAGTTCTGCAAATTAAAAGCTTGAATTAACAATAATATTCACCAAATCATAGCATTTAACTAAACCTAGAGGAGAACTTAAACTACTCTCAGAGCTGACCAAACTGACTGAATATTTTTCTTTTTCAACCAGCAGTAATCATGAGTATTGAATAAATCAAGTGATATGTACATGCAAAGGACAAAGGAACAAGTGCTAAATACTGCGCTCTTGTGAATATGGATACTTGAGTTTGTCGCACTTCATCTCACAGTTTTTGTTACATATGTGGGAACTATCTTGTTAAAAAAAAACAGCAGAGGAAGTCATGTGCTCCAGATAAAGTCTGCTAAATTTGCATGGAAGAGCTACAAAAGTAGTCCTATGATAAAAAAAAAAAATATTTTCATTTCGGGGTGAGGCCTGCAATGACTGCTATAAATGGTCTTGGGGAGAGGTACAACTTAAAAAACAAAAAAGAAGTTTCACACCCAAAACTTCCATCTTCATCCACATCCACTGTTCCTCGTTTTCCTGGTATTCCTGTGCAAACCTAATCAAGTTCCTTAGAGGATGTCTCCATTCTTAATGACACTGATCACAAGAAACTCAAGTCAGCAGATTTGTTAGGCTCATGGTTGAAGGAAAAAAATCAGCACTAGGTATCCCATTCTCGTGTTACAGGACAGGACCCAAAAGGATAGTTTTATTTCTTAATTTTCTGAAGACAAGAAATTGGTGCACTGCAATGATGTTCCTAGGTTGATTATATTAAATGTTCAGTTTGGAGTACGATAGAAAGGAATTAAGGTTGTTTGTTAACTCCTCAAAATAAAGCCTAAAGGCCTAATAAATAGCCTAATATATACAGAGATTTAAAAGCCATTTCTATGCTTTTGTGAAAGCTAACTTATGTGGTAAGTGGCTTATTTGAGTGGTACAGTCAAGAGAGTCAAAAGAGAGTGACCATCACTGGGCAGGAAGGGATTGGCCACAGCGAATAACATTGGTTGGAAACTGGAAGTGAAAACGCGACGGCACATCTTGTGGACCACAAAAAAGTACTTCTGTCTCCACTCCATATTAAACTTGGGATCATGAAGCAGTTTGTGAAGGCACTATCAAGGGAAGGCGAGTGCTTCAAATACCTGGGAAAGAAGTACCCTGCACTGTCAGAGGCAAAGAGGGAGTATTTGCCCATCCTGACATCTGCAAACTAATCCACAGTTTGAGACAAAAATGGATAAAAAGTAAAAACAGGTGTTTCAGTAAGGGGTCATTAAATTAAAGCGGTCATCCCTTGGTAATCATATGGACCCAAACCTGGAGGTCATTGTTGAAAATGTGCATGCATAGCAGTCTGCAGCTGAGTAAGCTGACTGCTATTCCAAAAAACATGTAGTTAGGTTAATAGGCTTCCAAATTGTCCTTAGATTGTATTAATGATTGTGTTAAGAGACAGCTATTGACATGAGTATGGACATATGTTGGCGCTATACAAATACTAGATAAGAATTTTAATGTAGATGCCACTGTTTACATTCTTTTTATTAAAGTGTATATAAAGGCAACATTTATTTTTAGTTTTAGGTAAAGTGAAGAAAGTTTAGGCTCCCTGTCTGGAAAAACTGGATATATTTTTATTTAAAAGTTGCATAACATTTTATAGATCACATTTTTATCCTTGGCTGCTGCAAATAAAATCCATTCTTAAGCCAAAAAACTTGTCCAGTTGTTTAGTACTTTGTGTTCAGTATTGTTCAGTGATCACTGCCACATGATTTGAGGGAATACACACAAACTAATGCAACTTTTTAATCAAAAAATGTATACATTTTTTTCTTAATATATACAGTGTAATTGCTTTTTGTGCAGCAGATCTGGGGTGTATGTTATAGGATGCACAAGGCTCTAATTAGTTAATGTGTTAACAATAAGAATGCTAGTTCTGATTCCCTTTTCACCTTTCACTGTCCAGTCACAGGCAGTGGCAGGTCAAGGACAATCAAGGACAACCTGGACTCAGAGGACGTGGGTTGAATGATGTTGGCCATCAGATTAAAGTCATCAGGTAAAATGACTTCATGTCAACACCCACTTACTGTTCCATCACTCTCAAGCAATCACCCAGTAAAGATCTCCAGTGGGCTGTGCCTCCTAGCTGCTCAGAGTCTGTAGCATCCCTGGAAGAACCACAGCAGAAGTCTTTGGATTGAAAGTTAATACTTCAACAAAAACTGCAATTATTTTTAATTTGAATGGACTATTTATTTTAATTTGTTATTTTTGACTAGAGCTCTTCTTAGCTTAGCAAATTTGTGTGTATTAAAAAACATTGCATACAAACATAAAAAAAAATATAAACTATTTTTTAATAATGTTCATCCACCATACATCATATGAAATTCAAACCACCCATCTAAAACATAAAGTTTTTTATACAAATAGGTAAAAAAAAATCAACTTCTTCGTTTTACCATGGATAGAAGTAAGGATCAGCACACAAAAAATGTGTCAGGGGAGAATTAGAAATTATTTTCTACAAAATATAAGCAAAATAAAATATTTTGAAAATAAAATATTTTGAAATACAGCAGCTAGGATAGAGGTTATTTTGGTTATTTTAGGAGAACAGAATGGTGATTGCATAGTTTTTCCATAAAGCTTTTATGGTTATGCTTTTAACTGAATGTACAGGAACACATGCACCCAGGACTCTAATATTTCTAAGTGGGTATAGTTAACTTCTTGGCAGGAAAATGCAAAATTTAGGAAAATCATTACAATAAGCACACAAAATAACTATGTATAGCGAACTGCTAAGTCTATTTTTAAAGTTAAGCCTGGCAATCACAGTTCATAATGCATAGTACCAAAATACTGAATAGATAAGCATTATAGGTAAGTTAGTGATATTTCAGCAGAAACATTCAATCTTGCTTGCTGAATAGGAAGTATATACAGCACAGAGTAAAGTATTAAATGTAATGGCAGTTTTGTCCTGGAGGAAAAAGAACACAAAATGACTCAAAAAAGAAGTTAGTAGTAAATGCTTACAAGCAGCATGTACTGTAGGCTTTTGCTGCTGTTCATTCAATACGCCGCATCCTATACAATCTTTAGAATATATAACGTTCACAGAACTAAGCTTTTCTTTTTAAATTGATAAATAAATACCGATAAAATGTAATAAAAAGCAATGGGCTTGATTTATTAAAGCTCTCCAAGATCATCATTGGTGTTCACCAATGATGATCTTGGAGAGCTTTAATAATGATCCAGCAAACCTGGAATATATTTCTTAATAATGATCCAGCAAACCTGGAATATATTTCTTAATAATTATCCAGCAAACTTGGAATATATTTCTTAATAATGATCCAGCAAACTTGGAATATATTTCTTAATAATCATTTGCTATTAGTTGGTAAATGTTTCAGTCATTGACCAGATCTATTCCAGGTTCTTTTTTTTTTTCAAAAGAAAACTGTTAGTAATCCTGCCTTTTGCTAGCACTCCTATATCTGAGATCTCAACTCTAACCCTTAATAAAGAGAACATTTCAATTATCAGTACATCAAAATACCCTATTTGACATGGCTTTATTATTCAACCCATCCAACCTCAAAATCCTGCTGATTCATCTTGTTCATATGTTCCAAATGTATCAATGAATCTATAAAATTATTAATCTGTAACTTTAACATGTCAAGAGTAAACTATTTCATTAGACGTATTACTCACTTGAATCCAGCTGCCAAACGTACTTTCTTTAACATCTTCTTGACTAAAGTTTCACATCCCAATCTATATTTTGCTTTGTAGGCTCCCTGCTGCTTCAACAATTGAATTCAGATATCCCTCTTTCTTTTCTTCAACCTGTATACACTTGAAAATGTGTTGGCGGAACAAATTTGTTCTGGAGTTTAGATTAAAAAAGTGAAAAAACAAATCCTCTATGACACAGACATACTGTATATAAATTCATATACATCTCATCAGTTTACAAGTTCCCCATTGGCCCTAAAATTATTCTTTTCACTCTGGGCCATGTGATAGTATTGTACAGTGTCAAGTTGGCTTTGTGGACGCCTTGAGGGTCTTTTTCTTCTCTCAGATGACAACTGTGAACCCAAAGGTATCCAGATCAATGCACAGAGAACGAATCAGGGGGATCAAGATAGAAGTTAGTAGAGCTGTGACTTCAGTGCCTTTGTTGTGAAATCTGAAGTTTACCTTCAACAGAGGTGAAATACAAGATCTATTTATTCTGCCCTGAACAGTCTGAATAGTTGAAGATCTCAAACATGGAAAAGGACCAGATGAGTGTCACTGAAGGTGTGATGCTTTACTTTATATTGTCACACACTGAACCTTTTTATCATGAAGTTGTCAATTTATTGTGAGTTTGTCTAGAAAAACTTTTTGTAATCATCTGTAAAAAAACAACTGTACTTTATTTTAAATCTTTTAATTATTTGGAAAAGTAGTGCTTAAAACAACTGCCCTAACTTTGCTTGACTTGCAAACAAAAAACAGGGATCTAAATCTAAGTATGTGCTTTGGCTCATTATAAACCATTAGGTTTAGTTCCCCTTTAAAATATATGAAAGAACATGTAGCTACCCGGGTGCCTTGGATTCATCTATACTGTTAATGACACTATACACTATCCTCTGGGATCCTCTCTTCCTCTCATGTTTTAAAAATATACAAGAACATACATTTGACTTATAGCTATTTTATTTTGTACAATTTATTTTAATTTATTCTGTAAAATTTAGTTTTTTTTCATTCTTTTTTTGAACTATTTTAGTAGTCTCTCAGTTTAACTTTATTGATTTACCATTGCTTTGCCCCACTGGATTAAAATGTAATGAATTGCATCAATATTGATCTATAATAAATATGTCAAATATGCATGGCTAAAGTGCTCATGGTCTTGACTGCTGCTTGCTAAGTAATGTGTAATATGTAATTGAAAGCTCACATTCGTTATAATATTTAAGGTATGTGTGTGTTACAGTAAGTACTGACATATGTGTGCACTATATGCAGTAAGTATGTTTAGGATTTATTTATCATTCTTTATTTAAGACATGCTCACTGTTCACCATAGCTTTTCTCTCGCCAAAGGGTGCCACAGAATTTTCACAATCCTAGCAATACCCCTAGGTTTAAATAGGATTATATGAAATTTGTTAGGTAACAATGCTTTTCAAGCTTGCCAAGTTTCAAAGACTTAAAACCTACCCTTAAGGGTAACTGGACTGTAAAGAAAAGTAAACTAGTTTGGAATAAAATAAGTTGCAGAGGATCCTGATAATAAAAAAAATGAGAAAAAATTAGCTTTCTGATGTATTGCTGAGTACAAAATAAATAAGACCTAAATGATGGAAATGATTATTCCTTATACTGGATCTCCTTTATCAAAGTTGTAACGAAATTATTGTCCCATAGCAATACATTCTTTCATACTGCACTGGAAAAATTGGTTGTTTTTGCTGCAACCATAACAAATTGCCAGATCATTTGTTAGACACTTTGATGAATGAATTCCTTCCTGATGTTTTAAAAAAAGAAAATGTTGTATTTTTGTGTACATAATATTTATTGGACTTTGATTCCATCTCTTAGAATTCATAAAATGATAATTTTTCTACACCCGCCTGCTGTTATAGGTTTTATGAAATGTTTTCCCAGTTCTGTGCATTGAACAGTTTATCTGCATTATGTAGCAAGGTTACAGTGATGATTCAGTTTTTATCTTTCTACGCCAATAATGGTGCATTAACTCTTTGTTTTTCACAAACTTTAGTATTAGCATTATAAGACCTTCAAAAAATCATACCTGAATAACACTTGTTTCTATTCAGCGTTCTATAAAAAAAGCAATACCAAAAAGCAGTAATAATAATAATAAAATCATACAATGTTATATTAGTTTCTATCTACTATTGTGTAACTACATAGATCATGAACACAAAGAGGCAGCTCAGTAAGGCTTGCCTGCTCATATGAAATATCATTTGTAACAATGCGTATAATCTGAATGTATAAACACAGCCTATTCACTTGCTTTACACAGACCTATACAAATGTACACACAACACTATACAAATTGGTAAGGTGAAATGGCAGCCAAAATCTATGACAGAATAGAGAAGGGTAAGTTGCACTGTTCAACATATTTTGCTTTGTCCAAAATTTGAAAATTCGTAAAACAACTTGAAACTCAGTCCCAGGATACAGAAATACATTTATGCTATGTACACAACAGAAAATAGTCTAAGATAATATAGAGTATTCTGACATGTGTACAGTGGTCCCCCGATGTTGTTCATAAGTCTGCCAAAGTGAAGGATCCTATGGAGGAGGACACAGCTGGTGCCGCTCACCCATCCTTCTGCATCCCACCTATGAAACGGAGAAGAGCTATGTGTACAGTGCTCATCCATTTGTTCATGTGTCATGTGAAATGATAGGTAAGGATCATTTCCAGTGACACAGTGAAACTGGCTGGTGGTGGTGGTAAAGTAATGTTGTGGGGGATATTTTCTTTGCAAACTTTGGGCCCCATAGCACCGACTGAGTATTGTAACATGCCACAGCCTACTTTAGTAGTAGTATTGTTGCTGACCATGTCCATCCCTTTACGACTGTCATGTACCATTCTTCTGATTGCTATTTCTATTAGGCTAATGTGCCATAACACAAAATCCAGATCTCAAATGACCTCTTTGGTCACGAGATCCTAATCCAATAGAGCACCTTTGGGGCGTTGTGGAACGGGATATTTACATCATGGTTGTGCAGCCTGAAATGCCGCAGCAACTTGGTTATGCTATCATGAAAAAATGGATCAAAATCCCAGAGGAATGTTTTCATCACCTTGGTAAAACTTTGCCATAAATAATTACTGCACTTCTGAAGACAAAAGGGGGACAACACAGCATTTGCAATGTGTTCCCAATAAAGTGGCTGGTGAATGTATGTGTTCATTTTTATTTTCTGGCCTTTTGGTCCAGTGTGGTAAAAGTGACACAATTCATATACATCTGTTGTCACTCCACAAACTAATAAACAATGCTACCTACATATTTGTAGATCACTATGAGATGTGATCACTCTCCTGAAAAACTGTCTTTTGGTATGCTACAAGTAAAGTCACTATCTGGCAGGAGTCTGCCTTGCTAGTATTTTAAATCTTCCATTTTGGTGTTTTGCTGACTATGTGGAAACCATTGCTAGGACTTTATGTTATTGTTTGAGGTCTTTGGGTTCTTCAAACAAAATGTGTATCTAATAACAGTGCTTGTTAGGATGACATATCTCCATTTTAAACAAACTCTTTATATATTAATATACAAATATTTTTATGTAATTGTCCTATGTCATTCAAAATATAGCTGAACATGATGTGGTTTTCAGTGGTATGAACTCATACATCCTTTGGAATCCAATTTCCTTTTTCTTCCCATGGTTTGTAGTAATGAATTACTTCTGTTGCCACAAAATATCATGTTTTTCCCCTCCCAATTATTTATTATTGAAAGCAACTTGAATAGTTTTCTATTTTGACAGGATGCAGCTGTGAGAACATCATTAAAATTAAACAGGAGATTGGCAATCCCATAGAGCACTATAAGTGGCATTTCAATACGCCTGTTACGGTGGTATTAGTCAGCAGCACTGTTGTTCTTCAACAAATAAAAGAATTATACAAATAATACTAGAAAAGAATCTGCAGAAGCTTTATGAATACATTCACTTATTTACAGAGAACCATAACATTCATTTACAGGTTAGAATATAGAGGTAATATTGGCCTGCAGTAAAGATGGAGTTGGAATGGTTTTTACTACAGAGAAGCACTGAAGCATGGGAGCATGAGTAAAATTCTGACCTTAAATAAATAATCCCTTTAGGTATAAGTAAGCATGAAATGTATATGGTATGGATAGGTGGAAGGTATTGGTATGCAACAGTGAAAACATTCTTTGCTGAAAATCTTCTGAAAGAAAAGTCTCTGTAGATTTGAAAATAATCCTGCTGTTACTTTAGATGACAGCATCTATATTTGTATGTTTCCCAACATTTATTCTTTTTTTTGTCCTCTGTTCTAATAAAATATTCTCTTTAGGCATTTGGGATGCATAATCATTAATATTTTGCCAATACTAGTGTGCCACTTGGGAGTAACTCCTTCTCTTTGATTTAAATTGTATCAGTAATTGTTGGAAATATTATGTTGAAGACTTCACCGTAGAATGCAAAAATCTACATATTCAAGCAAATAAATCCTAAGCAAACTGAAGCAGAAGTAATTACATTTCAGTTGAACAAAGTATCAGAAGCGTATTTTATACACACATGGCATGATGCTGTTATGCAATCACTCAAATGAATAGATTAGGTAAATGCTAAAAGATAGTCATACACAGTAGAAAATAAATTATGCAGGCACACGTCCAGTTTACATTCAGAAAAGGTTTTTTTTTCACCTTATTTGATTAAAAGGAACTCTAGATAAGTTGTTTGGCTATTGTGTTGAATGTGGAACACCAAAATGCTTTGAATATAAATGGTCTGATTTACTAAAGCAGTTGAAGATTTATTGTTCATTTTAAAGAATGTATGTTTGCTTTGCAAAATTAATGTTGGCAAATAAAGGGAATCTGTGTTCATTCTGACTACACAATCAGTTGCAAAGGAAATCACAAAATACAGAATTTTGCTAGCACATGATTGGTTGATAAAAGTAAACATTCACCTCATTTACTAAAGCTCCTTGCACATATCAGATAATTGTCACCAGAGATGAACAGTTGTGCCTGTCTTGGGCAAAAATTGAACGTGTGTACAGAAGCTCGCTGATGTTGTACAATCAATCTTTGCCGGAAAAATGGTCTTCAATCCCCTTTTTAGGGGCCTTTTACTTTATTTCTGAAGTAGACCTCTTCTTCAGTCACCTTCATGTTGACATGTTGATTCTTGCCCCTTTCCTCACACACACAAACTCATCATAAAGCATGGGAAGGCAACTTACTCTGCAACCAGAATAACTCCATACACCTTTGCATCTGTATTGCAAAATTGCCAAATGGCTTTTAATAACACTACATTATATAAATATTACAATTGGTCAATGTTATTTACACTCTGACCACTGCCCATCGGGTGCTTAGTGGTAGCTGAAAACTCAAGAGAGGCCCAGCAAGATCAAGAAGTAGGTGAAGGGCAGGCATGACCAGGGACAAAGCACAGGAAATGTTAAAAGTTGAGGGCAGGAGTTCCCAGATAGATTAGCATGGGGGATTGAGCAAGGTTAGGAGGGGGATGGAGAGATCAGGTGTTAAAGAGCGTTGAGTGGGGTGGGTGAGGGTGCATTTTTCAGTGGAAGGAACAGTTTTCTCGCCCACCCACCCTTGGGTAGGTGGTTGCCAGGTTGGCAGTTGTGGGGTTGGTGGTTTGAGGTCCACTTTATGATGTCATTAATGGGCAGGAGACCCATAATAGGTGTGGGGATTACATTAATGAAGATCAATATATAGTGTTCTCCTCAAGACGGAGGGATAATTGCGGGATGATACATATATAGGATAATGTTTCTGAGCTGGTCTGGTGTGGCTAGAATCCTTTAGTATGGAGGAAATCAACCCTGAGTGGTGTAGCAGACTAAAAGGGCGTCTTGGAGGACCTGCAACCTGAAGGTAAAGTCTGTTGATATTCTGGGGTATCTTGTTATTGTGTTAATTGTTATATTTAGTAGGTGGTATATTTTATAAGAGCATTTAGCAGTTGAAATGTTAGTTGTTAATAAATTGCCATTTGGCCCTCATTTGTGTGAATACTTAATAGGAAGATAGCAGGAGTGTGGGTTGGATTGTGAGGGGAGAGAGATAATGGGGGGTACATAATTATCTTAGGTACATGAGTCATATCATAATAAACCATTATTATTTTTATTATTTTAGTACACTTTAAAAAAATTAAGATGAAAAAACAAGATGCCTAGCAGCCTCCTTAAATTAGAGGAGCCAAAAACCTATATGATGTGACCTGTTCCTGAATCCCACCAAATACAAATTTTATTACCCATCAAACAAGAAGGTATGTTATATTTTAATTTAATATAACATTCTAAGCTCCTAATAAAGGTGCCAGTTCTAGGAGTCGGAAATGATAGTAGCTTTGTATTAATGTTATTTTCTTGCATTCCCATGAAAGTCTTTAGGAATGCAAAACTCACTTAAGCAGATGGATTAACAAAGCCCACTGGCATCATTGTGGGGGTGCTTACAATTGTCAATATGTATCTATTTGATATAAACCTATTTTTTCTTTAAACAATGATACTTTAACTACTTAAAAGTGTTAGCCTATTGAAATTAGTCTACTAATGCACCAAGATAGACAAAAAAACAGGCAAAAAACTACCACAACTCATGGTAGTGAAATGTAGTGCTCTACAACACATGTACTAGAATGCAACCAGGTGTGCACAGTGTATTGCGGTACATGTGAATCATTGCAGTATATCCATCTATAAACCCTGTTCTGAACTTCTGCTAAAAAAAAAAAAAATATTGTCATCCTAAAATAACAATTGGAAAAAGAACAGATCTGCTGTCAGGCTCAACATAAAACTAAAAATGTTACAGGATAAACTCAGAAAAACAGAAAGTGCTGGGGTAAAATATTTCAATTTTAAACTCCTATAAAAAAGAAATGCTCATAGGCATAAGGACAGAGTCTGATAACTAGATGAGAGAATTGGGAATAAAACTCAGTGATCAGGTATCAGCATGCTGTTAGGTCATCTTTTCTATCTCAAGAAAACTACAAGAATCAAACACCTGCTTCAACCAAGACTATGCCAATGTTATTTCTGTAATTTCATATCCTCAAGGCCAGACTATTGCCATGCCCTGTAAGAAGGCCTTCTGGAGGAACAATTACGTTGACTACAGATGGTAACGAAGGCAGCTGCCAGGATGCTTTCCAATTCATCTTATCATTTCCAGTTCATTCCAAATCTTCATTTACTATTTCGTTCCCTGTCAAGGATTTGTTTTAATATTTATCTACTGACCTTTAGAGCATTAAACAATTTGGAACCTAGTTTGTTTTTTTAAAAAAAATGTCTTGGAATTTTACTTTACACAAAGCATTCTTTTGTTGTAAAAATCCAGCTAAAATGGTCCATAATCCATTGAAAGTCTTTTTCCTGCTTTGGCATTCTCCCTGTTATGTGAGATTTAAAGCTATTTAACCTAGCATATGGCTGTAAATAATAACTATGAATATCCATTATTCTGGAAATATAAAAATATTACATTTTAGGTTATATTGTCAAACCATTTTATTGTCGGGATTAAAACTCATTTAATTTGTTTTCAATGGCTGTTTCCCACTGAGGAAATTTCTATTCTTCTTGGTCCCGGCGCTTCACTGCCATCTTCTTTCATCTTCTGGCCACATTACCCAATCTCGCACTACGCAGGCATGAGATCAGGTGATGTAGCCTGCTCTAAATGAGAAAAAAGAGTGCCAATCTCACAACACATACATCAATTACAGGAAAAAGCCCCTTCAGGGAAAGCCTAATATCGGTCATGTGCAGAAGGAGCAGCCAGAAGCCTCTTGGGATGTGTGACGTGTGTATCCCAGGAGGCTCTGTGCTCACAATCTGCAGCCGTGGCGGATAAAGTCAGAAGAGAAGGGGCTTCACCTTTTTTTTAAGGGTTAAAAAATAAATAAATATGGTTTTACCTAACAATAAAGGGTTTTTTAAACCCTTTTATGTAAAGTAAAAATGTTGGTGATAGGTCCCCTTTTTAAAGTGAACTCCAGTCTCACCTTCCATTCTGCTCAGTTATACAGGCTTCTGTCTTCTATTGAATAAGCTTACTCTGATTTCACACCAACATATGCAGTGTACATTCAACCAAAAGTAAATTAGATAGAGCCTGCATTATTTTGTGGCTTGATGACATCCAGCCTTATCTGGCCCTTTCCTCTACAGCCGTATTGTCCCTGACCCTTCCTTTTCATGTATTGGATTTCAGTTATTTCATTCAAGGAGACCAAACATCACATGTGGATGTCCCCACAGGATGTCACCTTTTCTCAGCACCCTGCAGGGCCCTTTTACCAGCCATGTTCTACCTGCAATGCAACGAGAAGCACAAATAAAGTAATTATGTCACTGAGTCTAAAATAAAATATGTACATTTTATTTTAAACATTTTATTTAATATTTTATAAGAATGTTGATGAGAGGCTGAAAGGGAAATAAAGGCAGGTTAAACTTCAGCTTTACCTAGTGGAGCGTTACAGTATAGGAGATGCACAATGTTTGATGCTATTGCAATTATGATTTGATTTAGAATACTGTTTGGAATTCATGGCCAAGCTGGACAGCAGTTACCAGCAGTTGGATGTACAAAGGAGGCTGCAAGGATTGTGAGGTCACATTGAAAGTCAGGGTAAAATGTGTTGCAATATTTTAACCTGGGTAAAGCAGAAATAGCTGAGGGTGTACAAGTAAAGAATGTCTTTACAATAAATTAATAATACATTCGTTTATTACCTTTGGAACCATAAATCAAGTATGAGATGAAAGTGGCTGTATTGATTGGGCAGTGCAAAGATCATTAGCTGAGGTTTCCAAGGTCAAAGTAACCTCAAGCAGAAATAAAAAAAATGGTTCTAGTTGCTAGATTTAAAAATAAAAAATAAAATCAGGATGCAAAGCAAAGATAAGATAAGCCCCCTTATCCCCTTGTAAGTAACCTACAAAATGTAAGTTTCAGTTAGTAAATTCTTCCTGTACAAACCCTTGCAGAGACAAATAAGATTTTAATTACACAAACCGTTTTTATACATACAGTCATACTTTTCTCAACAACATGACACAAATAATATAGACAACTTTTAATGAGCACTGAAAATCAAGAAAATGAGTAAATGCAATGAACTATATTAGAAAACAAATATAAATATAAGAAAGGCTCACTTTTTGTAGTTAAAGAATAAATGAAAAAAGACAGCACACATGCAGTAGAATAAAACATGGGTTTTATTGTGTAGGCCTCAATTTAACACCATCATCTTCTGGGTGTTGATTTACCCTTCGAACAAAGAAAGTAAATATACCGTGAAATGTTATGTTGCCATTAATGAGCACCGCAGTGACATAAAAATATCACTCTGCTGTTTTATTCTGTTTGTTTTGTTTCATTTAAAAGAGGCACAACAAACCTTTTAAAATCTAAGAGGTCTTCAATTTATTGTGTAAATAAAACCAAAATAATATTTATGATAACTTGGATATTGCAATAATATATATATATTTAATAATTTAAATAGAAGATTTTGGTAAATGTATGATATACTTCCCCGGGCCAGGGTCCTCTCCTTCTGTGTGTAAACTGAGGTTTAAATAAGATAATAGAATGAAAACAGAAATAGTTGAATCAAAAATGGTTAATCTGTTAGTGAAAGCATGGAAATATTTGAACACAGAGTTTTCTACACTTTATTGAATAACAAAAATAAAAAAAGTGTAAATTTGCTAAGTCTTAAAAATATGTGGGTCTAAAAGTGAGTTTCCTAATGAGGCATAACTATTCATCGTGCTTAGCACACCATGGCACAAAAATGAGATAAAATGGGCCCCCTTTTAACCTTGTGGACCAAGGATAACAATGGTAATCCAGAGCAATAACCTCCAGCAAGTGTCATGAAAAGCAATAACTCCACCAACACAATTCCCCCAGACTTTGCAAAAAAACGATTACTCTCAGTACACATTCCCTACCAACTATCATTGGTATCCAGTAAAGCTATAAGTTATTTGTTGGGCAAGGTATCACTCCATCAGACTAGCTAGGCAACATGAATGCCAAAGTTTGTGACGGAATGTATAGCTTTTCTGACATTTCACTATAGCAGGAGCCCATGGAGACTAGGACCCAATGAAGGCCCCCTGGGAAGGTGAGGATTTAATGCAAATAAAAAGAAGGCTTTCAAAAACATCTACCGATCTATCTTACCTATCTACCAGCTCTGGTTTTAAAATTAAGACCATACTATTGTCAAGATAGACACATTTATATATCATTGAATGCAGATCTACATTATTTGACATATTTTATATCTGAATGGAGTTTAGCTTTAAGTAGAGTGTCCTAGGTTTATTTCATTCTTAAAAAAATACATTTGATACCATAGGTTGCTTTGGATTACTGACATTCTAAGAACACCTAAGAGTCTCAAAGTATGCTGATAATTTATACCTAATGCTTGCTAAAGTAAAATTTTCTTTGTGCTTTGCAATTTGTGCTACGTTTAACGACGATTATCTTTCAACTATGTCCTTCAGCATTTATATTGACTGTGACTAACCCAGAATTATATTTAATTTCTCAGATGACAAATGCAATGTCAAACGTGTGTTCTAACTTCTTGTACAGAAGTATTCATTTCTTTTAAGAATTCAAACACAGTGTTTCTTTGCATTTAGCAGTAGGAATTACATTAGCAGCTTAGTCAAGATAACCAGAATTTTTTTTTATTGTCAATTGGTCCTGATTAATCACAAGATAAGTAGGTAAGGCTTTGAACTGCTACAGTGACACTGACCTACCCCTGTACCAAATAATCTTAAAGGCTGTTAAGAATTTGATTCAAGCCGCTGTTGGAGATCGAAGCAAATAAATAATAGTAATAACAGCAACATACAGACACAAAGGATTTGGGGTTGTGATTACCTTGGAAAAGAAGGAATTGCTGTGTTATGAACCATTACATTTAGTTCTATTTTCTGTACGTAGAGCTTGCTTTGTTTCTAACACAATAGTTTACCTTATCTCACATAAAATTGTTTGTTACTTATTCATATTTTTCTTCTATAAATTACCTTGGTATCTACCACCAAACATGCTGCAACAAAAACAATAATAGTTTGTCATTGGGAGATAAAAAATAAAATAAACAAATAACAACTACAAATCAGACTCTAAATGCCTCACTAAGTATTTTAAATGTTAGAGTTCATGACAGTACAATTAGAAAAACTCTAAAAAAGTATGGGTTTTAGCCAGGATTGTCAGGAGAAAGCCTCTCTTCTCTAAAACGAATATGGCAGCTTGGCTTAGGTTTCCAAAGTTGCAATTGAACAAACCACATAATTTCTGGAAAGATTGAACAGAAGAGACTAATGTTGAGATGTTTGGCTTTATTATGCAGAGCCAGGTTTGGAAAAAACAGGCACAACATATCAATACAAACACCTAAATATATTACAATATTAAACACACTATAAACATATTTTAGGCTTGTTTTGTGGCCACAGGACCTGCAAACTTTGCAGTCACTGACCATGAACTCTTCTGTATAACAGAGCATTCTAGAATCAAATGTGGGGCCTTCTGTGTGACAGCTAAAGTTTATAATCAAAGTGAAATATTGTAAATAAAACCTTGGATAATATTCCCTTGAAAGTCGGAGAATGGTTATGGACAAGGGCAGCACCATGAGTTATCCATTACACCTGAATAGCAGAAAGTAGAGCCTAAGGCTCATTTTGTTTACTTGAAACCTTTAAAAAAGGGGAAAGGGACATTTGAGGGCAACTTTGGGTCACGTCTAAACAAATCTTTTAAGAAATATGACAATAAAAATATTTGCAACTATGGTAAATTTTGTGTCACAAATTTGATTTTAGTCCCAAATTAGGTGAACCAGTTTATCAGATATTGTATGTTTTTACATTAATACTTGTAACACAAAAAAAAAGCTTCTTTACTGACCTAGATCATCTTACTAAAGATTATGGCATGTGAATACCATAGCTGTATATTAAATGTCATGTGCCTTTCACAGCCATAGAAACTATTAAAAACAAAGCACTTGACAAGTCAGTTGATATCACCCTTACTGGCATTTAAATCTTAGAAATAACTTCACTTGTTGTCAGCAAAAAATAAATGCATGAAAGCAAAGGGCGGATAAAGAACAAAGTATCTATTCCAAATGCATTTTAATGTAATTTATTCATTGTCTGCTATTGTTCAGATAAATCCGTCAGTGAGATAAAACAGAGTTATAATTTATATCAAGTAATTAAATTATAATTTTTTCTGGTCATTTTATTACGCAAATCCAAAAAGACATATCCTGTCTGTAAGCCAGCTGTTTTGCTTGAAAATATTTTCAGTGCTCAAAATCCATAGGGATCAACTGTTGAGAATCCTAAATCCTATAAAGAATCTCTCTATTAACCGCCATTCAGATACAGATCTATTTATTCCATGTTTGGAATTTTTTTTGCCATCCATTGGATATATGTTAAAAATGTATGAATTAATACAAAGTTAAAGGAACCATATTTACAGTTCAAGAATCTTTTAATTGCACAAAATGCAAACATCTCTATTTGTTAGGGTTTTTCAGCACTGTCCATTCCTCTGTTTACATGTGGGCCACTCAATTTCTAGGTATCTAATTTCCAGGTATTTTGATTAATATAACATTATTATCTTTTCCTGGATGCTGTTAGCGTATATTTCCATGATGATTTGTGTTTTGTTCTAGTCCTTGCTGTGATGCTTCATTTCGCCTATTTGAACTCCAGACCTCTGTTCATTGATCTGTCTTATTTACCAGTGGGTTTGCTTCACTAAATTGAAGTCTCTGTTCTACAACAATATTCAGTGTTGTAAAAATTTATACAAAAGGGTGTGAATTCAAATCTGTAATGATCATGTAAAATTTGTAAAGAGGAAATAAATGGGTCAGCAGGCACATATGAAATGAGTGGATATATGAACATTTAAAGCGGAACTAAACTAAAACCAAAAAAATTTCACTTACCTTTAATATGGAGGATGATTTGATGGTGCTGGTCCTTCCCACGATCCGGTCCCGCGTCGTCCTGGAATTCCTCTTCATCCCGGCGCCACCATCTTTGATCTTCACTCTAGTCTTTTTTCTTCATCACCCAATCTTACAAAATTTGAGGCGGTCTGGGAAGCTTGGGACCATTATTTTGCTAATATATCCAATTGACCTACCTATCAACCTTTCTGCTGGCTATGGTCACAACAATTTCCCCTGTTCTTACCTCCTTTTTATTTTACAATGTTTATTTTATACATCCTGTCTTTAATATGGATATTGGCTTTTTGCAACTCGGATGTGCTCTGTTCTGGATTAGTATTGTTAATTTCCCTGTGTGTAACTCCTATTCCCTTCCCTTCCTATTCCCTTCCCCTATAAAACTTCTCAATAAAGATACAATTTCAAAAAAAAAAAAAAAAAAAGAAAGGGGAAAAAAAAGAAAACCGATCTCTCTGTACATGCATGGGATCAGCATCTCTTTCCCCTAGGAGGAAAAATGCTCCTTCTGGGCATGCGTAGAAGGAGCAGCGAGAGCCTCCCGATATGCGTGACATAGATATCCTGGGAGGCTCTGCCCTCCCATTAAGTCTTGATTGCTGCTGCCATCAAGAATTAAAGAGGTGGTGCTGAACCCCCCCTTTTTTTTTGCACTTAAAAAACCCCAAAGCAAAACAACATTTTTACTTTACATAGAAGGATTGTCTACCTTTCTATATAAAGTAAAAATGTTGAGTTTAAACACACAATCCTAAACTATTACCCTATTTAAAGCATGTAACAATAAGTTACAGAATTAATTGTTATTTACATTGTGGAGTTTGGTTCCAAGGGCTGCTACATATGTCCACTTTTGTCGGGATGGAGTTGCTTAGTTAAGACAGAGACATTTCTGCTCACCTTCCGCTTTTTCCTCTGTGTGTTTTCTCTGGTGTCCCTTGCATGCCACATGCTTCTGCTTCATCCTACCTTCTCAATCATTTCTTGTTCTTTTTCACTTGCTGTGAAACTAGTTGTTATACCAGTAAGTTTGAACACCATTGGAAGTCTGAAATACAGTTAAACATTCCATGATTTTGTATTAGCTAAAACATCACTAAAAATGCCATCATATCACATCAGTAAAACCCTTATTATGCAGTTTATTATACCAATGTTTAGTGAGTACTGCAGGCAGAATGTTATGTCTCTAAAATTGCATACTTAGTGCACAAAATATTATACTAATAAAAACATGCCTATATACTGAACTGTAAAAATGGAGATAGAGACAATACTGGCCTAAAAATGCAAAAAGATGCAATCCCAATATGTAAAAAATATTTTACAGTTTTAATAAACAAAATTTACAGAAAAGTTTGCACTTTTATTAAGGTATAAGTAATAAACCAAATTGACTAGGTAGTAGGGTGTAGTTGTTTAGAGATGTGGGCAGATTGGTTTTAACAGGGTTTATTTACTAAAGAAATGTAGGCAATTCAATTAGTCAAGTAAAAGATTACTCAATAAGGGATAATGTATCTTTGTGAATGTGGGGAACATTTATTTTGCAAGTAATCATGTGCAAGGAATATATAAAAAACAAAGAATGTTAATAGTGCTTATGTGGTTTAAAGAAGGAGATTTTTTGCAGTATTGCTGCAAACAAGAGTTATGACAGACTGGTTTGGATATTTTTTTCAGTTTCATTAGGTGGCAATAAAGGGGTGGAGTGGTTCTTTGGCTGTCATCCAAACTGGTGAAGATGCCATAAGTCTGAAAACAAAATTGGAATTTATATTGAAACTTCTACTTGTTTTCTTAATTTTTGTTGGCAATGCAGATGCATAGGGCATACTATTATTTTTTTACCTTGTATTGACAACTTTCTCACTTTTTTCTTCTGGTAAGTGGTAAGAGGTCTAGCAGCATGTTCACATTTAGGTTTAGACATTGTTTTAAGTGTTTAGTGTTTTATTAACTTTTACATTATTAGTATTCTATTATTTTTATTGTTATGCCTATTATAAGATATTTATCCTTTTTTAGTTAAATCCTACAACCAAACAATGAGCGCATCCATAATGGGACTTCTAAATAGAAAAAAAGCTTCAGCGTGTATCTACCTGAGGCTGCCCAGGGGCTAACATGGCTCTAAGATAATGGGATGCTGTTAACAGCTGGAGTTTAGTCACTGGTTTTCATGTAAAGCTAGAAGCCAGGGTGTGTTTATATATTTTGCTGTGTATGACTAATTGCACAGTGCTGTGAGCTCACATGTAGGCTATTTATTTAAATGAGTGAACTAATATTTTTCTTGTCTGTATTATTAGTGTATGCAACGACATAGGGGGATTCTATGTGTTTTCCTCCCCCTTGCTGTTAACAGCAGCAAATTAAGAGCAGTTGTCCATACCTATTTCACTTTTATTTTTTAGATACAACAAGAAATTTGGGTTGTTGTCATTTGAAATCAGGGAAGTCCATTTGTCCCATAATCCTAGGTAATATATTTGTTCTGATTTCACTTTCTCTATTCTTTATATATAGCCCAAAGTCAGACATATTCTATATTCAAGGCCTGTTTTAAAATATACTAAACATGTATCCAATGATGATTTAAAATATTGCAAGTATTTACCAATATATGAGCATATTCATTTTCAGTAACTCAAAGAATACAGCAATATAATGATTAAAGTTACAGTGAGTTTCCGATATTATTTATTAGTGAAATGTTAATGAATAAAAATGCAGTTATAAAGTGCAAACTAGACTGATATAATCTTTAGTGAAAATGATGCTAGTGTCTAATTCTATTTATCTATAAACTGGCTATGCGTTTTTGGTTTAACATGTGATTGCATCTTACATCAAAATGATTGGCATTGCTTACAACTCTGATTTTCTGCTCCAATGACAAATTTATAAATTTTTCATCCATGCGTTCATACATTAAAATAAACAAGCAGTAACCAAATACTGTACCTAAAGGCAATAACAGCATCAGAAAGCTTGTATGTTTGTGTTAATTTGTTAAATATCAAGAAGAGGGCATAATGCTTTATAGTGTTGAGATATAATATGGTGAACAGATTTGTAAAAATAAACAACAATCATTAATATAAAGTGATGTGACTTTTACAAGATGTGTCAAAAAGTATGATTTGGCTTCTTTGAATATAGGTTAATGACATTCAGCATGCAATAAAGGACGTATTTTCAAACATGCATGAACCATGTCATTTGTTACTCTAAATGCTCATTTACTCTTCACTGCTTGTACTATGAATGCTTCACAAAACCCTACAAGCAAAAGAATTTGTATTCTTTTCCAGTTTGATTAAAGGAAATCTCTATTTTGATCATACCAAGCACATAGAAAAGCTAAATCTTTCACATGGCTTTTACCACCTTGTAAAATGCATTGAGATATATTACGGTTGGGTGGTCTCTATACATCAGTGGCATGGACATGAGCAGGCTTTGAATTTGGTATACAATAGGCTTAGTTAAGTGATCTCAAGCAGTCAAGCAGACCCCCATTTACAAATTAGATTCTGCTCAATTTATCAGACTTTTTGTTTATTATTTTTATGACCATTTATCGCTTACTAGTATTGGAATTTTTTTGTAAGGTTATTTTTTAGTCTTTATGTCAACTAATAAAAATATGTTGTTGATGGAACGATTTATATGTTTTTTAGATTTGTCCCTCTGATATCCTTTATTTCAAAAGCTTAATTTTCCTGGTAAATATAAGATAATCACTATTTACAGAGATTGGCACAATATTTGCCCCAAAACATTTTCATGGTTCAAATGAGGGAATTGTAGGGATATTAGTCATATCGATTTTATTTATTTTAATTTATCTCCGCTAATCGGAGGGCCAGACCGAACACCAATACTTTGGTTTCCAATACTTTGGTTTCCAAAGTATTTCTTGCGTGTTGTTGTAAGTTCCAGCTTGTGTATCCATATTTAGCATAAACGAAATTCCTACTAGTTTTTCAGCTTTTGTGGTTAAAAAAATTCACTAAAGTTAAACTCTAAAAACTCTTCATTAGATACCACATACTTCCCCTTACTTACCATGAAAGTCCTTGACAATGGCTTTGAATGATAACTAAGCATTCTTTTCGATTTCTGACGTTGTCCTAATGAAATGTTCATCTTTCATGAGCTGCCGAATCTGTGGACCATCAAACACACCGGCCTTTATTTTTTCAAATAACAGGCTAGGAAATGCCAAAATAAGGTATTTGAAACAGTCTCCTTCAGTTAACAAAGCTTTAACGAACTGCTTCATCAGACCCAGTTTCATGTGCAGAGGCGGGAATATAATATTCTTTCTATCAAGAAGTGTCTCATGTAGAATGTTTGGATCACCTGGTTTTACTGTAGATCTTGGAGGCCAATTCCTTTCCACCCAATGCCTCTCATGAGCTCTGCTGTCCCACATGCACAGATAACAGGGATACTTGGAAGCATACCATTTTATGGTAAACACAGATGACCCAATTGTGTGTTCTACAGTACTGCAGAAATGCAATTTCTCTGGTTCGAAAGTACGATACCTTTGTTCGTAAGTTTTTTCCATGCACTCTTGATGGTAGGAGTTCTGAAGCCTTCTTTGATAGTCCCACATCACGTGCCAAATCACTCCACTAATGCTGATCAAATCTCTTATGAACAGAGTCCTCTTCAATTTCAAATTCTTCATCATTGTTGTCACCTAGTTCATCACCATAATCATGTTCTTCAAGAGAGGGTAGTGTAATGAAAAACAGCACTGGGATTTCATTTGAATGAGCCACTGGCCGTATAGCCAATGGTGGACTAGGATAATCTATGTTACATTTATTTTTCTTGTAATATCCTGAAGTTTTCACTATACAAAAGTAACAGTCACTGAAATGATGTGTTGGCTTCTTATCACGTGTTCCCTTTGTCCACATCCGTAAACCCTGAACACACACTTTGCACACCTTATGAGGGGCCCAAGACTTATCTTGATCACCAAGTTTAATTTTAAATTATGCCAAATAGGCTTGTACTACAAATGTGCTGATGTTTGCCCTTTGACTGGGAATGGTGAAACGGCCACAGATATAACAAAATGAATCAGGTTTGTTTAGGCACTTACAACAAGAAACAGCAGAGCCAGACATGATCTGAAAGAAAGGAAATACATGTGTAAGTAGAAAAATTAATTTTGCTTATTCACTACAAAGAAGTAAAAACATAACCGGGGGGAGATGCAGGAGAAAGAAGGAATGGGGGTGTATAAATGAAGCACAGGCACCTGACCATCAACATGGTCTAGAACAGGGTTTAGCAAACTTTTTTGGCTACTAGGCCATTTTAGGAGGTCAAGAAGGCACACTAGGCTGGACTCTCTCTCGAGTCCCGTGCTGATGGCTCTGCCCCCCCCCAGGAACGCCCCTGAAGGGATATCCCTCTCCTCAGCAATGCATACGGAGGAGAGGGAATGTTCTCTGTCTGTCTAGGCCGTATCTGGCCTACCCCTGGTCTAGAACAAACTTTCTAATACGAGAAAACCCTTGAAATAACTTTCAGGTCTTTCTTTGCTATAATTACTACATCTGCAGCTGACAGTACAATTGAGCAGTGGTTGGTAAGAGAAGTGTCTATTACTTTGCTGGCCAGTGGGAAAAATGTCATTCTTATCGATAGCCAAAAAGATAATTGGTGTCAGGTAAACTAAGAGGCACAAATTTCCTATTGCACAAGGAAGCCCTAACAACCTCTGGAGGAACCCAAGGTGTGATGAAACCCTGGTCTAGAAGAGAACATGCATCAGACATTCATCAGACCAGGCCATGCTACTCATTTTTCATGTTTTGACTGATTATTGTATACATTTGTGCGGCTGCCCTGCAGTGCGTTTGTTATATACTGAAGATCAGGTCTTATATGTATAAATATATAAATTGATATCTATTTTACCTCCTAACTCAGTTAATCTGTTATTCCTGCGCTGTGTTTTCTTGTGCCTATTTTTATCTGTCTTGCATTTGTTCTTTTGCAAAAAAGAGACAACTGTTTTTGATCTATTTCCCCTGCCAGATAAGTCCCAAAACCATCTGTTGCAAAATAAAATGTTTAAACTCAAAAAGAGCATCGTTTAATGTGTTGTGCATGTGGTAAGGCAACTTTACAGCCTACATCCTATAAGCAGACAAAGGAAACAAAAAAAAGATTTGGTAATGAAATGGAAAAACTAAGCTACCTATTTACAAAAGTCAGACATAATATTCATCATTCTTCTGCAGATTTTTGAAGGTGCTCAAGGCAGAACAAAATGACAGTGCCTCTATAAAAGCTTACCCACCCTCAATACCCACCTTACAATTGTTTGAAAACAAGCATTTTTTGCAAAGTACATTTTCACTAAGCTAAGCTAAAATTCCTTTACAAGGCGATAAGTGAAGGTCCTAAATTGCCTAAGCAAATCAACATCACTGTCACTTTGCCAGGGGCATGGGGCAAATTTCAGACTAACTCTTCTTACACATTTGACTTACCCCATATAAAGTGTCTTGTGCTTATGCATTCCCGAATGGTACACCATATATTACTGGTAAATTACCCAAAGTAATTTCATATCTTTTTTGTTGGGGGGAAGAGGGCACATGTCTGATGTAATGACTTTGTGATGTATAAGCACCATAAAGTTTACAATTTTTTAATCAATTGTTAAGAGGATTTCCTAAAATCATTTGCTATTTGCTAGCAAAAGTTTTGAATCCTGGACCAGATCCATTCCAGGTTTGCTGGATCACGCAGCTTCCCTGAAAAAATAGTGTATTCTCTCCAGCTCTGGAGAGCTTTAGTAAATCGAACACATTATGTGTAATATCATGTATAAAGTTCACCATATTTATATATGTAGAAATATATTAGGTTAGTAATAGAGCATGGTATTAAATTACTTTTACTGGAAATATTTCTTTCAATGCAAAACGAAAATCATACAAAACTTTAAATATATTTTGACAACCATCCTTTAATAGAAACTACTACTTAAAATGCTCATAGGGGTATCAGCTGTCAGGTAAAAAAATTAGAATTTAATACATACCTGATAAAACACCCCCCAAAAAAATACATACCACCCCCATGTAGACACACGCATGTAAATGACAATTGGGTAACACATAATTTTATATATATGTACTGATTCAACACAGTGTCACATTTTATATTTAACAAAATGTTAGGATATTATATTGTGTGTGCATGAATTTTGTATTAAATAGATTTATACAAACAGTGCAAAAATCATGCAACATAAAAAATAACAACTACTACCCTGTTTCCCCAAAAATAGGACCTACCCTCAAAATAAACCCTAGCATGCTAATCATGCAAGGGGGAAATAAAAGCCCTACCCCGAAAGTAAGCCCTTCTTCTGATAGTGCCGTCACGTGGTACGCAGAGGTTTACCAAGAGGATGCAAGAATTGAGTTGAAAATGAATACTTGTACTTGAGGAGACCACAGCATGCAATTTGGCACTTTATTTGAACTTTTATTTTGTTTTGCAATGACCAAGCAGCTGGTGGGTGGCAGAACAGCATGCACTGGTGGATAGGGCATCCAAGGCACCTGGAGGAGACACAACCATAGCTTTAAGAGAAAATCAAAGTCATTGCTTACCATACATATACATTTGCCTAACCTTTTACATGACAGCTACCAGCTGGGTTGTGTAGCAGCAGGGTATACTTGTTAATAATTATGTTTGCATTGCAATAAAAGATAAACCTTTCTAGTGCATGAAAACTGACAGTTTTTCACATTAAAGAAACATTATGCAAATGTCACCCAATACAGGAATATTTCGCCACACAACTTGCTAGACATTTTATTTATTGTGTTTTTTTTAATTTTTCATTTATAAATACACATTAGTCCATACCATGATGGGATGCTTTGTTGCAGGTATAAATAAAAGTACCTGGAATGGATTTCCTAAAAGTTATTTGCTATTAGCAAATGTATTCAATCCTGGACCAAATACATTATAGGTTTTCTGGATCACCCAGGTTCACTAATGAACGTTTATCTTGTCTAGCCTTGGGGAGCTTTATTAAATCAGGCCCATTGAGTTAAAATATAAGTTTCTCTACATGTCCACACTAAAACAATATAATGCTTGCTTGTGAAGGATATGCAATAGGTCTGATTTATTAAATCCCTCCAAGACTGGTGAAGATAGACTATCATGGTTAAACTTGGTTAAACCAGCAAACTTGGAACGGAGTTCTTCAAATCATTTGCAATTTTTTAGCAAAATTTTTCAATCATAAGCCAAATCTATTCTATGTTTGCTGTGCCACCCAGGTTCACCTATGATAGTCTGGCCCAATAGATGACGTACTATGTACCCTGTAGAATTAAAATAAATGCCAGTAATAAAAATATTAAATCTCTCTACAAATTGTGTTTTATGCACTGTTGGTGTATAGCTTCATTATTTAATATTTAACCTAAATGACATACACACACATATGCAAGCATGAGTTAGTAATTTTTTAATAATGTTATGTACAAATAATACATTTGTATCGCCATCATTTTACTATTCCTATATGCCATAACAGTTAGAATAGCATAGCAATGCTAAAGTTTTGTAACTTTGACAATTCATGTGGGCAAAAACTCCAGAGGTTTGGATTTAGACAGCCTGTCGTGAAGCTTCTCCAAAATGAAATCTGATTTTCTTTTTGTCCACCACTCCGCTCTCTTAACACATCAGCATAAAATAATTATTAGGAAGTTGTCAAGAGTACAAACATCTGTTCTGTTACCCAGTAATTACATGGCTGAACTTGTCATATCAACTAAAATTACATTTTTTTACTAATGTAATTCCTAACTGCTGTAAGTAGGGAAATTATAATTTCTTCGATTAATATAATAGTATCATAATATTAGCATTATTATTTTATAGTGCTAATAATGTATATAATATTTTATACAAATAAGACATCTCCAATAAAAAGCACGTTCACATGTTTAAGAAAATATTGTTAGATGTTAAAATAACAAGATACGAACAGAGAGAAAGCCCACATTATACAAGCTCATGGTCTAGATGAACTGACAAACATTAGGGAGGTTATTTATAAAGCAGGGAATCTGGCATTCACTGAATCATTCCCTGGGGAGAATCTTTGGGGTGTATGTGTTTCAACAGCAGCACATAAATAGACCCTGTGGTATCAGGGTATAGTATGCAGTTTATATGTATATATTTCTTTAAGGATATACATATTTTGCGAATCTGTTAATAAAAATCTATTCTTCAGAGATTTTGTCAGTATCAGCACTTTTGGCAAACAGCACTGCAAATTGCAAAGTAAAAGCAGCATTGTCACCTTGTCATGCCCAGGCTCAATTGGCTGAAGAGCTGCCTATTAGTTTCCAGAAAAAAAAAAAAAAATAATATATCAGGTTGACATTCAAAAATCCGGCAACCTCCGGACCTGAGGAGTGCCAGATTTTCGGAAATTCTGGATTTTTTAAAGTTATACTTACCTCCACACACAGGCCAGCCTTCCTCTCGCAACACCCACGGACATCTGTCACAGTTCCAGGGAGCAGGCAGCAGGGACATCTCAGCCTGTATTTAGTGTAGCCAGCAAAAACAGCTGTTTCTATGGAACAGCGCTATCAAAACATAAGTGGCCAAACAGTGTACTACAGTCCCTGTATTGAAAATGCGCTCCGGAATTCATGCCTGAAAACTGACGGAAACTGGATTATCGATGGCCAGATTTTCGATTTCAACCTGTATAACACAGTTTAACAAAAAAAAATTCACTTGCCAAGGATTTTTATAATATATTTAGTGTGTTTCAGGTCTGCCAAATCCAGAAATGATATCAGTTTCATTGAATTGGGTCTAGTTCTTGTGATACAGGAATCAGAATAGACGAATTTACCAATAACAAATGTTAACACAGCATAATATTATCAATCTCTATTTACTCTGATGTTTTGCATTTTATAATTAAATGTAGCATTATTTTCATGAAACATTTATTTTTTAAAATTTAGAAATATTGGGCCAAAATGTCACTTAAGAGTCACCTAAAGCCCTCCCTTTTGTACAATGTTTCACATTTCTTAAATGAATGGGAATACTCAAAACCAGTGGATGTATTAATTGCAGAATCCAAAAACCTTCTTCTAAAGCTTTATTCAGAGACTCAATGCACACTGCTATTAGTATCCCCAATGATCTTTATAATCTTTGGGGAGGTGATAGATAATAAGTACTACAGGGTCTAATTTCCCACTAACTTTTTTATTGATGAATCCAGTTGTCACTACAGAATTAATCACATCATTCATTGTTTTTTTTTTTTTTTTTT
>NC_092860.1:110824892-110828473 GCF_032062135.1 Pyxicephalus adspersus | reverse complement strand
GGCATAAAAATATGGACAGAATTACAACACCAGGGGGGTTAAAAATTTTGGTGCTACTATGAGCATAAAGATACACTATCTCCATAGCCATTTGCAAAAATTTCCAGAAAACGTAGGCGATTTCAGTGACGAACAAGGGGAAAGGTTCCATCAAGTTATAAAGGTGATGGGTAGAAAGGTATCAGGGCAGATGGGATAGACACATGATGGCAGACTACTGCTGGAGCCTTCAACATGATTGTCCTGATCATCAGCATATAAGGAAATCATACAGAGTATTGTAATGACTTGATTGTGATTAGTTCTGTACATATACTGAATATAGAATATATTGACATTAAGTATTTCAAAAATTTAATTTTGTATACGTAGGTATCTCTAGTTTAATTTTGCCTAATTTTCATGTTTCATTAGTTTTCTATGAGGTTAATAATGAGATCATTTTTTCATAAACTGGAGCCAATCTAGCAAAACCAATACTATATTTGGAATCTGTGCATCAAACATAACCTAAAATGACTTTATTCTGTTTGGCAAGAAAATGTTTGATGACAAGTGTAATGTACCAAAGCGACAGTTATACGTAGACCTTTCCTTAAAACTATTTTCAAAAGACTCTAGCTAGATAAATTATTTCCACATTTCAGCTTATAATAATTACCCCAAGGATTTTGTTCTAGCATCACACTGGGATAACAAGAAGAGAAGCATTTTGCTTTCATACGTATTATGCAGCCTTTTTGGCTCTTTAGTCCTATCAATGTGCGGTATACATTGCGTCACCAGCCCAAAGCATCTAGTCACATTGTCAGACCAAGTAGCTATCAAAGAGGAAAACTACACAGGGATGGAAGCAGAAAAAGAACCTCTTTTATTTGATGGTGTTTGATCTTACATTTGGGTGAGCTGTCAGTCACTCGGTTTGTAATTATGAAAACAACAAAATGTAAACAGCACTATGTCCTATTTGATGTTTGGTGTATCAGCAAAGAGAAGTCTAGTGAAACCTAAAGTGGGAGTCTTGGTAACCAAAAAATAACTATGTATTTAATTGCATGAATGTGTTTTTTTTTCACGGATGTCCTTGACAATTTGATTATTTTGCAGATCTTTTATCTTTATCTTCCCTTTGTGGTGGTTGTGGTGGTGGTGGTGGTGGTGGTGGGGGGGGGGGGGGGGGGGGGGTGTCATTTGTTTCAACTGTACTGAATAAATAGACTTAAATTGTATTTTTATTCTGACATCCCAGAAATCCACTGTTCAGCAACAACAAGAAAACATAATAGAGCAAATGATTAAGCTGTTGAAAGACAAAGAGCATATGGATATACAAGGAAAACAATGTCAAATGAAGTATCACTTGTATTCTTCCAAGGGGAAGGTCAACGATGTGCAACTGGGGGCTTATTGTATTCTATATGAGAAGAAGGAAAATAATGGCAAAGAAAAAAAAATTATTAGAAGAAGAATAATGAACATTCAAAGAAAAGCAGAAATGATTGAAGGCTAGAGGTAAGAAAAGAGAAACAAAAGATAGGTTGAAGAATGAATGGGGGAGAACGATGAAAGGGAGACAATGGTAGGGAAGGCCAGACGGAGATGGAAAAAGTGTGTGGGGGAAGGGTGGGGGGTAGCAGGATAACATACTCTTGGATAATTAGTACAAGGGTTGGGTGGGTCCACATTATTGCCACATTATTGCCCAATTGCCAAGAAGGGAACAGTAGTCAGTTCTATTTCTAAACTGTACCCAGTGGTACCAGGTATTCACAAATCTCTCTGTGCTCCTCTCTCCAGAAGACACAAGCTCCTAACAGCCTGAAATGCAAGCCTTTGCACATTCGACACAAGGGAAAGCTTGTAATGTTTTATAGACTTAGTGGAAACATGTAGAGGAGCCAGCTCAAGTCTGTCCGGAATATTGATCCCAGTTAAGGAGTGAATAATGCTCACCACTCCAGTCTAATAAGGAGACAATGAAGGACCAAAATTTGTGAAGAAATGTCCATGTAGTCCCACCAATGTGAACACATGCTTATTAATGCAGGGACAATCAGCAGGTTTGTTTAAAGGCCTCCCTTGCAAGCAGTAGATATTCACCTTTGCTTCATTCAGTTCACAGCTGGTGAACAAAAAATTAGATAGCACAGTGGCAATGATGATAATATGTGAGCAATAAATTGAAATATAGGTATTTAAAGACAATGTATGGGTAGTTACACTAGCGACTCAGAAATCATGGAAGGTAAAATAGAGGGATTAAGTAGCAGCACAATGTTTCTACCGACCCTATTAGGTGGTCTGTAACTATCTATCAATGTGGGTTTTACTACTAACTGCCATTAGCGTGTTGGATTAATACATGATTTTCTATGCAATATGCTGAAACACACAAGACATGCATTGGTGCATTGGGTTGCTGTTCATTCCTAATTGCACCTAAAATGCAACTTACTAAAGCACTGATGTCCCCCTTTAAAAGTGTGGCATGTGCTACAGTTCTGTTCGATATATTGAGACGAACGACCATTTAAATGAATGCAATGTGCATGGGCATTAAAAACTGCAGCACAGAGCAGCAGAGGGAATGGGCACACAAATTTTATGATGTTCATACAGTTGCTGCTTACCATTTGTAACTCACTAATTGCTGTAACCTATTGCTTGGAATTTCTCATTAATTGAGTTGTATTTTTGTGGTACATCAATATAACAGCAGCTTATGGGAAGGGGTGTGCACAAAGGCATTGGAATTCTGTATATTGATGTGGTATTTTCATAACTAAAATAGAAGAAATTTTACATGCAGCACTGTTCCTCATATAAAATCTTTACACGTCTCCCTCCAGCTGAGCTGCATTAGCTCAGCATATAAACAAATATGGATTTCTTTTCCCTATCACCGGCGCCTGAGTAATCTTCATTCATTTCTATTCTGTACTAATGCAAATCAGCAGGGGTGACATATTTTCTATGAAGTCAAGTATTGTATGTAAAAGTGCTCATTTATTGTCACCCCAATATTGATAGAATAAACACTGAGATTTAAAATGAAACAGTATTGTATTTTATATTACATTTCTTAACGGAGAACTTGTTTATATAGTTTTAGTTTTCAGCTAAATGAAGAACCTTTACCTCTACTGCAAGGTCATGAGCTTGTTTTCTTTTGCTTATAGAGGTGCAGTGTGTGCAGTTGCACAAGGGCCCCTGGAGGGTCCTTAGCCAGAAGAGGCCCTTGGAGCAACGTGGACAGTTCTGGCCTGCATGCTCACCCTCACTTGATAGCTTGTGGCACAAACTGTACACAGGGTGCATGCTGTGAGCTGTCAACTGAGTGCTTGCAGGCAGGGACTATGTGAGCTGCTGCAGGGGACTCTGCTGGCTGGGGTCTGTATGCCCTCTGGGCCCTGCACACACACAAAGTACGAGGGAGAGGTAGAAGAATGGCAAAAAAAAGGAGAGACAAAAATGGAGATTGGGTGGGTGGTGGTTGTTGAAGGACGGGGAGGGAAGAGATTGAGATGGTAGAAAGTGAAGAAGGTGAAGGGGTAGAAGTAGAAAAGAATGGCAAAAAAAAA
>NC_092860.1:110782777-110824005 GCF_032062135.1 Pyxicephalus adspersus | reverse complement strand
ATATATATATATATATATATATATATATATTAATAAAAAGCAAAAATGAATAAAACATCAGTTTAAAATTTGTAAACTTTACAATGTATACAAATCATATTAAGTTTTTGTTTTTTTTAAAGCATAATATTAATAAAAATAATAATAATAGATTTCTAGCTATCAAGTTACCTATACCCTGTTATGATGAATCCACCAGGGCATGTTTCCCAAGCATGTATGTATACATATACTTTAAATATACTTAAAAAACATGCCTTGGTGGATTCATCATAGCAGGGTGTAGGTAACTCTTGATATTAGTTTCATATTATCTAACTATTATATAACTGTGTTGATACTCACAAATCACTAACTGATCAGGTAAAATCAAAAGTTATTCTTGCAAAGGGTCCCCCCACCCGCACACATACATTGGGTTTGATTTAATAAAGCTCTCCAAGGCTGGGGAGAATACACTTTCATCAGTGATCCAGCAAACCTGGAATGGATTTCCTAAAAGTAATTTGCTGTTTGTTAGCAAATGTTTTCAATTTGGGACCAGATCCATTTCAGGTTTGCTGGATCACCTAGCTGCACTGATGAAAGTGTATTTTCTCCAACCTTTGAGAGCTTTAATAAATCAGGGCCAATGTAAAGGTTAAATCGTCACTCTCCAACACTATAGGAATGGAAGAACTAAAACTCCAGTGAATGAAAGGAGTGCAAAAGATAGGCTTTAGAGAAGACGGCTAGATGATATAGATGTACATAAGCCAAGAAATAAGGCTGGATCTATCTGACTTTCTGCGACATCTAATGCAAACTGATTGAAGCTCACAGTGTGCAATGAAATCAGAATAGGCAGTTTCAGTACAGAAAGGAGTCTGTGCAGGAATTAAGGCTGGGGTTCAAGCTTAAATACTGACGTTACACTAATAGTGCCCAATGGAAAGAAAAATGAAGCCCAAAGGACCTCATCACTGGATGACGTGATCAATAAGCTGAATTGATTTGATGTGTCTGATGTTTCATTGGAGTACAGTTCACATTATCAGACTTATGTTTTTTATTTAAAAATGTTTGTCTGTCCCTATTTGGTACATATAGGTGATTCTGCCATTCTGTTATTCCAAGAAAGCATTTTACAGCTGGCCTATTATCAGTGTCTGAAAATTTACAAATTTAAACCTTTCAAATAGTCACATAACGATTGTTAATACATTGCAGGTATTTTGTGGATTTTAAATTTCATGTAATTTGGTATTTTTTCTATGCTAATATTTTATATTTCATGCAAAGTATTTTTTTTTAGTAGGCTTTTAAGCCATTCTATTTTTTTCATTGCACTTCCCATTGCAGTAATTTGGGGATATATTTTAAGACAGCACAAAGAGTATTTATAATGCCCAGTAAATCACAGCAGCAAGTCAACTTTTAATATATTCTACTCAGATCAAAGAAAAATTAATTCTGGTAGGTCATCACGGGTTACTGCACTTTAAACATTGCTCTGTTCCTTGTTCCTTAGTCCACATTACCAGTGCTAATATATTGAATTGCCTTAAAAAAAAGTAACAGAAAACTATAGAAGCCATTAAAAATATTGTGATAAGATATATTTTTCTCATATCTTGTGACATTTCTTGAATCTCAGCACTAGGTTTTATTTCCCTGCTGTTGCAGCTTACAGTATAGTGTCTCAATTAATTATAAACCATTAAATGGGAACTTGTCAGGAACTCAGGAGAAGTGAGCTAGACAGTTCTGTCTGTATTGTTTTAATTTAGTTGACTCCTCTACTAACACAAATTATCTCATTTATAACCTTTACATTTAGTCACAGTGTTCGGTTTGCAAGAAAATATATACTAGGTGTCTTTAAAAATGATCAATCCTTAATTTGTTCTATATAAATGATTCCTTGTTGCCATGGATATAAAGAAGGTAACAAAGATCTCCCACTGAGGAGAACTTATTTCCTTATTACAAAAAGTGTTCAGGCCCATAGATTTATATGTATAAACAAATGCTATGTATTAGCTAGTAGTAGGTGACAACATTCAACTAGATGTGTTCTGTATTAGTAAAGATGTTTCATAGCTTGTCCAAGCCAAGTGTGGGGAACACCCCAGCATTTATATACAGACACAATTATTAAAATAATTAATGCATGTTTCAAAGCAGATATTTATTTTCCAGGAAGGGAGCTCTGAGGGCTGTAGAACCACCCTTGGTGCTAGGAAGTCTGCATATTTGTTTTTTGTTGTTAATATCTTTGTTTTTGTTGTTAAGTTCCAACGTGGATCCCTACTAAGTTGTTCTTCACACATCAGGGTGCCACAGAATAGATGACATTGAAGGCCACCACCCATTTAACATTGCAAACAGGCCATGTTGAATATAACTAACCACTACTAGCTATATCATGACCTGGATGAAGGGTAACACTCATACAAAATACTATGAATTGTTAAAAAATTAAAATATAGATTCGGACTTGCATGGGAAAGCCCACCTATGCATGCATGATGCAGTGCACATCATAACTCACATTTTCTTTTTGTTCATTTCATACATAGGACCAGCCAAATAGGAAACATTATAATTACTTCTGAAAATGTGTTGTTTTTTTGGAGCAAGTGTATTGCAAAGTGGTCTTCAAGATTGATTTAAAAACAAAATTAAAAAAAACTTGCGGGATACAATAACAAAAATAAGTCTAGTTTTTCCCGGAGAGGAGTTACAAATGTCTAGCAAAATGAAATCCCAAAGATTCCATCAAACTCAGACTAGTGAGCCTGAGAGATAGAGAGTTCTTAAACACAGAAATGAAATCACCTATGAAGTGTAAAACGATAAACCTCTATGACAACTTGTGACAAGATAAACATGTCATCTAGTAGAGGATGATATTTCCAAATGTTGTACTTTCAAGAGAAACTTCAAAGGAAACAAATAATCATAAAATAACCTATGTAATTATTTGGTGCCGCTAGTTTTCAGAATGGATCAGTTATCACAGACCCATGTGTATAATCAAAACTAAAATCCTGAAGCCTTTGTTGGATAAGGGTATTCTAAAGCACTAATTGGGGGCAATAATCTATAGCAACCAATCATAATTAATTTTGCTGAATTAATTTAGTAACTTTATCTGCAGTTTAGATATTGTCACATTCACTGCTTTAAAAAAATGCCCATGAGTATGCATATACCTATTGTTTCCATCTTGATGGTTGTCCAATTTCTTCGTTCTCTGTTATAATAAAGTCATCTACCATCTACCATGGATCAATTTTAGTGTATTTTTAGAATATAAACTCAAAGTGGGACTATCACCAAAGTTTTTACTTTACATAAAAGGGTAGACAACCCTTTTAAAGGAGACGAATGAAGATACCGACACCCATTGCTTCCATGCTGGGATGAAGATAGATAACAGGACAGTGCAGGCACAATCAAGGACATCTCCAGGAGGGTCATGGGATGTGCAAAATTTAAAGTGAGATTTTTTTATTTTCAACCTAGTTCTGCTTTAGGAATGGTACAGGACATTTAGTTAAGAAACCAAACCAAATTACCAAAACACACATTAATGTAAGGTCTTTGGTATGCCAGTAATAGGTTACTAAAATGATCAAACCATTTGGACATTGCAGCATGGCATTATTGCTGTATAATGTTATCGCTATGTTTAAAACCTTTGGTAGGTTGTTGTTATATGATGGTTAAAATCAGTCTGCATCAAACTACATAACTTTGCATTTAGCCAGGTAAGTAAACTTGTGCTACATTTTAAAAATCAGTAATATGCATTTTACATCCTAAATACCAGATTGGATTGTGCGTTTAATCGTAGAAAAAGAAAAGTTACAAAATTTTATTGTTAATATGTTGTTTGTTAAAAATAACACAAGAATGTTCCTCAAATTTGCAGTAGATAATATGAAGGTCAGCTTTGCAGAACATAACCACATGCGACCAAGCTGTTCACAGATTTAATATGTAAGTTGTTTGAGCTGCAAAGCCCTGTAGACTAAAAAAGTAAATATGGTTCACTTCTTAATCAGAATGGGCCATCTGTACTCATAAGAGTTTTACATTTAATCAAAGTAACTCTTTGTATGCTAAAACATTTAGTTGTGTCCGGATGTTATTAAAAAAAAGTATGTTTACATATCTTTCAGATTTTTGCTTTTTTTGATTATATCATTGAAAACCTTCATAAGGAATCACATTTCCAAAGTTTATAACCTTCTAAACCTAAAGTGACCCATTCATGGGTGTTTATTAGGTGCAGTGAACTCTTCATTCCCAAATGCACCAACAAAAGCCAAAACAAGTTTGAAAAAGTGTTGTTTGAGGTAAACAAAAGTATTTAAAAAGTTGAGATTTACTAATATTAAGCTATATTAATATATTATGCTGCGCTGTACATTATATAGGGTTTGCAAATGACAGACAGATACAAACAATGATACAGGAGGTGAAGGGGAACCTAATGGGGTTTTAGGCCTGAACCTAAATATGTTAGGAAAAAAAATGTTTTATTAGTAAATTGTGTTTAGATTGCACTGATATATTACACATCTCTTTACAACGTAAACAGTCATGCCACTAACTGTTCCTTAAAAGGGCTCACTATCTAATGTCTATACTGTAGACATGGTCTCCTCTTCCAATCAGCTGAAAGGAGCTTGCATCACACATTAGGAGTTTTAGCGGGTTTAGCAGAATTAGGTGAAGAATGTATGGAAATGGTGTCATCTTTGAGGCTCTACCTCATCCATTCCAATCTTCTGGAGCTCTTAGAATGAAGCCACTCTTCCATTGCTGGTGACGACAAAGTGCCATGGTCTACTGTAGCTATGAGTTACATTTCAGAAGGAGTGTATAAACCCTTTATAGTCTTGAGAAAAAATGCCTGCCAGGAGAGGCAGACAATCAGAAGTGTGCTGCTGAAGTTCTATTCCTATTACCCTAATTCACATAATTCTTACATGTAAGTATGAAAAGTGAATAAGAGGTAGAAAACCAAAGTGCCTCCTTGTCCCGTCCACTGGGAACCCCACAAAGCACTAGGTTCCCTGAGTCATTAAATTTAGTTTTCTTGTTGACAGGCATTGTCAAACACATGACCAATACTACATTTAGGCTTCATTTGGCTTTATTTGCAGTTCATGCAACAAAATGTGTCCAAATAAAGGCAAAGTGGGAGATACAGGTTCTAAACTGCCATCTTACCTGTTAAATTTAGGTCGATACACATGAAACGCAGAATAACAATGCCTATTGACATACGGAAAAAGACCACTAAAAAAGAGAGAATTGGTACTTACCTTTTCCTATTAATATAAATAAAAAATAATAATAATAAAACACACATACAATTATTCATGAACTGCTAAAGTTATCCCTAAAATAAAGAAAATGATTTAAACTCAGTTGATGTTTTAGGGCTTGTATGCGGCAAATACAGTGTGCTTTCTGGACCATTCAATTTGTGGTTGAGAAGCTTTTGGAATACTTCTGTGGAAATGTAACCTCCCGAGTTGTTTGCAGTATTTTTTGCATTCCCATAGACCTATAAGAAAAATCAGTTGCCTGTGTACTATAAGATTTTAATTAAACTATAAATTAAATGATATGTTCTGCTTGTGGTAAATTATTTCTATTTCCTTAAACTAATGTATTTACCCAATTAAGTGTATCTACTATTACATTTTCACTATGACAACAACAGTAACAGACATCTTTTGTTTATTGCCTGTCTAGTAATTCATTCATTTAATAAACCTTAATGATCATGAACAGAAATAAGAAAACAGATTTACAGAAAACATCTCTGAAATAGTTCACATTTGGATCTGATGCTAATGTAGACAATAATACAGTGTCATCAACACACTGACATAACTGTCCATATGAATTGAGAGTTGTGTTTATTCTTACTGGTATAAATAAAGTGGATATGATATTAAAAAGCCCTGTCATAAACCAGCTGGCTATTTGTCTATTGAGGCTGGCTTAAGGGTTTTGTACTGTTCTAAAGAAGATCTGTGTAAATTTAGACTACATGCATGACTTACCATATATACTCGAATATAAACCAATTTTTTTTTAGGCCTAGAGATGCCATCAGAAAAAGAATCTTGATGTATACCTGGGACACTGTGTTTTTATGTAAGGTGTTAATGTACAACAAACTCCTGCTGTTTGTAGAGTTTCTAACACAATATTGACTGCTGGTAGCCAACAATAGTGCACAAAAGATCATTTAGGAGCAAGTAATCCTTCATAACTATTGAAAAATTCCAATACGCTAGCCTTTAAAACAGGGGTAAAAAAATAAAAAGACTGAGCCAATGTAATTTTATTCTTTCCACTTTCAAATAACTGCTTTAAAAAGAAATTTTTTATCTACATTAATACTTGAGTTAATATCGTTTTTTAAGGTGAAAAGCAGGAACTTCAGTTTTTATTCAAATTAGTTTATACTTGTATATACTGTAAATCTCAAGGTTTTTTGTATCTCCTCCTCATCAATGACAATAGTTCCATCATTTAAAATGGTGTAAAAAATCATGTGTAATTTAAATAGTCACTGGCTTCCATTCATTGTTTGTGCTCCCATTTTATCTTCACTAATCTATGGAAAGTTCACAAATTGTTGATTCTTCCACAATGCAGTGCAGCATTGACCTAATTTCTTCTGTAGTTTTAATTGTAACATAAGTTTTTAATATGTTGTTTTTTTATCACATATTAATACAAAAAAATAGAAAAATACATTTTTCATAGTTACCTCTTTGATGAAAAATGCCTCTTACTTACAAAGTTTAATAACATATGTGTTAACCTACACACAATCAGACCAGTGGCAATTAATAATATTACACAGTATTTATAAAGCGATGACATATTACACAGTGCTGTACAAAGTCCCCAGTCATTATTATTATTGTTATTAATAATAATTAATAGGATTTATAGCGCCAACATATCACACAGCGCTGTACATTAGGGGTTGCAAATGACAGACCAATACAGACAGTGATACAGGAGGAGAGGACCCTGCCCTGAAGAGCTTACAATCTAGTAGGTGGGGGAATTTCACACACAATAGGATGGGAGATATGTAATGGTGGGAAGTAGTGGTGGTTTCAAAAGACAGAAGAAGACGGGTAGGCAAGTTTGAAAAAATGGGTTTTGAGCACTCTTTTAAATGAGCAGAAAGTAGGAGCAAGCCGAATAGGATGAGGAAGACCATTCCAGAGAGTCGGGGCAGCTCTAGAGAAGTCTTGTATCTGTGCCTGTGATGAGGTTATGATGGAGGAAGTCATTAGTATGTCATTGGAGGAGCAGAGAGAGGGGCTGGGGAGTATTTTTTTACCATGTCAGAAATGTAAGTGGGACAAGAACTGTGTAGGGATTTGAAGGCAAAGCACAGGAGCTTGAATTTGATACTAAGGTGAAATGGAAGCCAGTGTAGAGATCTGCAAAGAGATGTAGTGGAACAGGAGCGGAGGGAAGGATGGATGAGTCTGGCTGCAGCATTCATAATAGATTGTAGAGGAGAGAGTCGAGTTAGTTGAATGCCAGGGAGGAGGAGGTTACAGTAGTCCAGATGAGAGATGACAAGAGCATGTACAAGGAGTTTGTAAGACATAATAACTAAAACGTAACCAAATGTTATGTTATGATGATTTTGTATTTTGTATTATTTGAAAAATAAAAAAATATAAAATGACTAAAAACATTAGTTTTGAAAAAAAGACCTTAAAATTGTTTTGTCAAAACAACTAACCTTTGTGTTGAGGAAATAAGCTTCAATTCAAAATAGTTAACTGCTTATTAAATATATATAATTGAGTTTCCAAAGATGTTATGGGATAAGCTAACTTATTTTAAGGAAAAAGAATTATCTGGTCCCCTAATAATTTGAACAAAAGTATACTTTGTCTAAATGGAAAAAACTGCAGAAATGTGACTTTGGCAAGAACAGTAAAGTTGTGGTTCTAATTTTCATAAATAGTCTTCATTGTATCTGCTTCTATGTACTTCTCAGCAAAATAGTACGTTGATTGTAACTTGACTTCATACAGGCAGGGATATGAATAAAAATAAGCTGATTCTGTCACCTTGAGACTGTATTTACATATATACCCTGCTCCAGCAGCTTTGCTTTTAGTCTAACAGTTTGGCTTTCCTCCAATTTGAAAAACGTTAATCATCATATCTTGATGTTGTGCTTTTGTTAATGGGAACTGGATGAGCTTGCAAAAGCACCTCAAGATCACACACAATATTTTAGCTTTTACTAGACAAGCTGTGCCATTATATTGAACGGATAGTAACAGGAATTGGCATTACCTGTAAATCTGAATATTGAACATAATAAAGTGCATGTATAGCCAAAATATTTTTCCTTTTTACATTCTGTAAGAAAAATTCTGTCTTAAACAGTTGTCACTTAGTGATAATGTTCTGGGGCGTTGAGCAGAATCGGGAATTTTGATGAAAACAACATTTTTCATATTTTGGGGCAATAGAAAAAAAGGCAAACCACTGCCAAAAAAAGTCGTCAGGGGCTAGGACATGTATTGATGAAAAACTTTTTTTTTTAAAGATACAGTTCACTGGTGAGAGGGACATTTTATAATTATTTAAGGCCAACATTAAAAATACATTAAAGCATATATAATATGCTTAGTAAATGCCTTAAAGCTGTATGTGGCATTATTTTTTTTTTCAGAACCAACAAAACATGTTGTCATGGTACCGTATTAACCGTACCAAAATGTGCTGAAAAAGTCACCCTCGGCTTATGCTCCACTTATACTCCACTCCTGCTCCTGCCGATCCGGCCCAATCCCGGCCGGCAGAGGTCGGCAACTCGCGGCTTTTGAGCCTCCGTGTTGTGGCTCCCTTCCCTATTTACCACGGCCGGCGTTACCACTTCCGCTGCCAGGGTAAAGGGACACAATGCATACGGAGGAGAGAGATTTCCCTTCAGGGGTGTTCCTGGTGGGGCGGCGGAGCCATCAGCACGCGACTTCCGGGTGCTTACACCTGGGGCACGGGACTAGATGCAAAAGCAGTAACAGAGAGCCAGGAAAAAAGAAAGCAAGTAAGTTTAAAAGTAAGTTATATCAACTAATGATGGCCAATTTATCAGATGATTAATATATGATTAGTACCTAATCATATATTAATCATCTGATAAATTATTATACAGTATTTATATAGCGCCATCATATTGCACAGTGCTGTACAAAGTCAACAGTCATGTCACTAACTGTCCCTCAAATGAGCTCACAATCTAATGACCCTGCCATAGTCATATGTCATTAATGTAGTCTAAGGTCAGTTTTTTGGGGTAAGCCAAATAACCTAACTTAAAAAAATAAAGAAGTGAACCTTACTTGTAGAAGTGAAGCTTGCCAGTAGCTGCAGCATTTCCCACCCTCGGCTTATACTTGTGTCAATCAATTTATCCTGTTTTTCAAGGCAAAAATAGATACTTCAACTTATACTCGGATCGACCTATACTCCAGTATATTCGGTAATCACCCTTTGTATTACTAGCCTGCTTGGTAAGGATGTGTACGGGGTGCAGAGCCTGCTTGGTAAGGACGTGTACAGGGTGCAGAGTCTCTGGCTTTACCAGCGGTGATGGACTTTAGAAGGCAGTGCCCAGGTTGCAGCCCCCATACATAGGCTGGTATCTGCTCACTGGTTAGTACCAATGCACAGAATATGAGCAAAAGGTAGAAGTGTAGTTGAACAAACCAAGGTCAGGGTAGGCAGCAATTGAGATTAATCAGGTCAGAGCCCGATTCGGTATATCAAAGTGTCAGGATGGGGAAATGCAAACTGTAAGCAATCGTGGTAGAACTCCTTGTTCAGTCAACATCATGTTGCCAGTAACATAGGGGAAGTCATGTGACAAGAAGGAGCCATGTGGCTAGCAGGTGATAGACCCCACCACCCAAGGAAGTGCTGGAGCTGAGGCAGCTCAGGCGGTGTTGACACTTCTGCCAGTAGATGGAGCGCGCCTGCAGAAGATCCTGGTCCTCTGGGGTGGGGCAGCTCTCAGAGAGTCACATGATTCATACCAGGAAGTAACCAGGAAATGGGATCAGTGAGCAGAGCTGTGGCTGGCTGTAGAGTAGTGCAAGGTGGGTGACACAAAGGAGGGCACATGTGTCTAAATACCAACACACATCAAATGTGTGATCTAACTATACACCTAGAAATGATTAGCATCATGAGGGGAAAGGCACAAATGCATTTATAAACATAACAATTGGGTTGATTTGCTAGGGAGAAGTTGAGAATCTTTATTTAATAAACTTTGTAAACATTCACTTTGATTATCCAATTAAGTGAAGGCCAATTCCTGTTTTTTTTTTTTACCTGCAAAATAAAAGAGATTTTGCTTTGTGCATTTTACATGATTGGATACAATATTTAATATTTACACAATTTGAGTGAAGATTCTGAACTATTTTGGTAAATGAGCCTATTACTGAGATAAACAACAAAATCAATTGTCTTTCTTGATTTGTTGAACTGCTTAACAGCCTATGACCTGTCTGGTAATGGCCAGGATTTAGAGACTTTGCTTTTCATCCTGGTCACTGGTTTTTAAATATAGACAGAGATCATACTGAAGACAGTGATAGCAAGTAGTGTTGGTGTTCGAATTTGGGTTGTCCTTATATTCGACCGGCAAATGGCTGTTTGAATTCGGGTAGACCCGACCCCAAATTTAGGGTAAACCCGAGATTTGAGGGTAAAAAAAAAATGTGTTAGTAAAAAATAAAAGTTTATGTCCAATTAATTTATTGAGTGTTTGTGTTTATTTAACTATTTTTGTTTTTACAGGTTATTCTACAATGACATGATGTCTCTTACTCTGTATCACACTTTCTAGCATAGTAATATTCTGATACATTTGTTACATTTTTTTTTTCTCCACTGCGAGAAAAATGTAACAGATATATCATATTACTGTGCGTGTTACAGAGTAAGAAATACTTGCAGGCTGGGCATCTTCTAAATGATTGGAGTCTGCAATCATTGAGAAGAGTGTGCGATCCCCAGGGCACTACAGGTTAGTTAACCTGTAGTGCCCCGGGGATGATATTGGAACTGCAGAGTCTATCTGCAGTTCAGTTCCCACGACGGTCACATGACCGTCAATCATGACAATCCCCGGGCATTAGAGTTTGAATGGGGACAAGTTTCCCCATTCATCACATCTAATGCCCTGTGTTCTTGGATAAAGAAACTCTATCCAGAACACATACTACTAGTAACAGCAATCAGGATCGCTGTTGCAGTCCTGTACTATGTGTTCCTGGATAGAGTTTCTGTATCCAAGAACACAGGATCTGATTGGTCTTGCAGCCCTCAATAGTCCCAAAAAAAAAAAACCCTTGACTTCAATGGTGTTAGAATTCGGCATTCGATCACCCGAACAATATCTTACTATTCAATCGAATAGCTGTTGAATCGAATAGTGAGATATTCGACTAACACTAATAGCAAGTTCAGTTCTGTCAATTGGCTAGTTAGTGAAATCTTTTGAAGTGACAATATTGAATGCTTGTGAGCAATTTATTTGCAATCAATCTTACAGAATATCATCTAGTACAGGAAGTTTGGTCTTAATACCCCTTGATGTACAGTATGTCTTTACTAATTGTGCCAGCCCCTAATATTATAGATATCAAACCCATGGTAATAAACATCACTAGTCATGAGCCTTTTCCTCAATAATATTTTAAGCATATGACTGGACGTGTTTTTTTTTATATGGTAATTAACCTATTCATTTTAAGCTCTTTAATCATTTAAAGCTGTAGTCAGTTGTAAACATAGGACTGGTTAATAGAGCAACCTCAACTTTGCTATGAACGTCTATTTAAATTTACAATTTGTGTTGTACTAATTATCCTGAACAAAACAGTCTTTATCCTGTGCTTATGTACTGGATAATGAGATGACCTTGTCATTGTGGGGTCTGCAAATGCTTGCTCTACAGAATTTAGATTGCAAAAATTAAGTTATTCTCCTGTGTTCTTTTACACAATGGTGCAAAACCTTCTGTTAATATAGGGCCCTGCCGTGCTAAACTGTGTTCTTTCAGTACATAACATTTTTTTTTCTGATGGATTTTGCATGAACCTGATTGAAAGCGGACCTTCAGACACATTTTATACCAAATTCTATTACTAAAAGACTGATTTTTTCAAAGCTTCTTTTACTGAGTCAAGTGGGGCCTTGTTGTAAATTTGAAGGCCCACCAACACTTGTATTGCTGTACTACACATTCCTGTGAATGCAAGCCCAAATTGTACCTGAATTTTTACTGAAAAACTAAAATAATTCTACTTTGCAGTTCTACCAGATGAAATTGGACATAGCTGTAGTTTGAATGTTTTGAATGTAAAAATGATTCTACCAGAATTCAATTTATTGACAGTGAAATTCTATGATGTTAATCTAGTGGGTGAAGATGGACATTGCTGTACAATATATCACATTGTGTGGTCCTTGAATACAAAAGCCATGATTCAAAACATGAGTTCTACTAAGTACACAGAATTTCTACCAGATAAGGATGGACAAAGCTACACTACATGTCCCTTTGCACATATGCTTTCATTCTACCTAAATTCTATCTGGAAAAAAGGAAAGTCTATTGTTCAATTCTACCGGATGAAATTGGACATTGCTGTACTATCCCACTTGAAAATTGCGAAGATCCATTGTGTAAGTCTATTGGAAAAAGTTGAAATGGTTGTGGTGTCTTGATTTTAAATGTGTTATAATTGAAAAATTAAAAATTATAATATACAATTCTACCCTGAAATTGGACATTGTGGTAGCATGTATCCTTGTGGAGTTACGCCTTGATTCAACCATAATTTTATTTTAAAAATGTAAATATTCTACAATGTATTCTACTAGATAAAGTTGGATGTTGTTAAAATAGGTGTCCCTGTGGATACGAGCTTTACTACCACCAGAATTCTGCTTGCAATTCTGGTGGTTTTAGCTATTCTACGACTGTGTTTTATTGCCAGATTAAGTTGGCAGAGGTGTGTGTCATTGTGAATGCAATGTCTTGATTCTATCTAAATTCTACAGTTAAAAAATGACTCATTCTACTGTTCAATTCTTCTTGAAAACAGAGAAATGATATAGTGTAATTATATTGAATGAATGTTCCTACTTGTAATACATCACTTGTAACATTTCGAAATGATTAATATTTATGTTACCGCAAACTTAGAGGTTTTATAACTAATCAGGAGTACTAACCTGATTTGTGTGCATATAGCATTATCACTATGATACAGTATTTGATTGCTCATAAGAAGAAATCGCTTCCTGCTTTTCTCCCATTTTCTATCATTAATCCTACATTTTGGATCCCTCATACCAAAGAAGGTCTATTTCCAAGCTCATTTCCATTGGTTTCTCTGGATAATATATCTGTTACTTTTCATTGGGTGTTTTATATATATAGGTATTTGATTACACTGTACATACAATCTTGAGCTGAAACTTTTATATAGGTGTAATGATATGAAATATATTTATCGATTTGTATATATATACTTTTTGTTTGACTCTGCAGACTTATAACTTTTAGTCTCTTAAAGAAGTGGCCCCTAAAGTGTACCTAAACTCAAAATTTTTACTTTACATAAAAGTGTGGACAACCCTTTCGTATGAAGTAAAAATGTTTTTATTTATTTTTTTGTAAAAAAAAAAAAGGGTGCAGTGCCACCCGGCGAGCAAGACAGAATGGTAGCGCAGCTGTTTCTGTGCATGCCTGCCTTTAATGAGTGGAAAAAAATGCTTATCCCAAGCATGTGCATTAAGAGCAGCACTTTGCCTCCATATACATCACCGGATCTCACGTCCGCGCAGTGCGACATCAGGTGACAAGTGAAGAAGAACCCGGACGAGGAGTGAAGAAGATGGCAGTGCCCGGAACTTCCTTAACGCGGGGTCGAAGACAGATACCGGGAAGACGTGGGACCGTTTTAGAAAACCTCCTAATGGATCGATGGATCTTCGGAATTGAAGGTAAGGTTTTGTTTTTACTTTAGTTCCCCTTTAAGTACAAGCAATGAATAGAGTAACTAATTCAGGTGATACATATGATGTTCTGCCCCCTTTAGATAACAGATATAATAACATATATATATATATATATATATATATGTATATAACAGAAAGCAGGAGTCACATTGTGCCCAGTGGCTGTATGTCCCTTTTGTCTATTAGCTCTACCTTCTGGTGACTTTTGTTTTTTCTCTGCTTTATCAGCAACTATTTAGTGTGCAGGCCTAGTTATGGAATCCATTCACATTTCAGGTAAACCTTCACATTAAACAGTTGCTGGTAAATGTTGTAATCCTGTACAGTAAATCTAAAATAAAATTAATTTAGTTATTTATAATAATACAATGCATGCTTTAGTAGTGTATGCATGTATAAAAGACAAATATAAACTTGTATATATAAATAATTTACCCTTGTATATATAAAGAATGCACACTTAAAATAAAGACTTATTCTAAGTGGCAGTGTACAGAACACGAAATCCCTGACAGTTTTAGAATATGTGGAGTGTGCTGAACATCTTTTTTTATTTAGATGAACAAGAAAATGTATTTTATATAGTGTTTCAAGGTGAACCATATCCTCATAACATAACCCAATGTGAATAAATGAAGTCAACATGTCTTAATATAGCATGTAGGATTATTCTTACATTTGCTATTTTGTGTATTCCTTCCAGATCTTTGTATTAATCCAATGTGAAACTTTACCTTTGTACAGGAAATTTCTCTAATAAAGACCAGTAACAGTTTTTCTTTCTTTTTTCTTAAACAGCTCAACTCTCACAGTCTATGTATAACACACCGAAGACGTCAATGCTATCTTTATCTTGGTAATATCTGAGTTGTCCAAGACTTTTGGTGCACAAAAAGTGAATAACTATCATATCCACTATGATACTCAGTAACATATATTCTTCTGTATCTAGGAATATAATTCAATAAATATTTTTGCCATTAAGAAGGTCCATACATCAAACAAAATAGAGGGACAACTAAGGAAAAAATCTTGTTTCAAAAGAGACAAAAGTCCCCCTAAATGAGACACAGTTGGACACTACTAAATTGTAACCTAAAGAAGAGAAACAACTGTTTCTATTGTTCAGTTAAATCTCTGTTGTAAGTACATGCTTTAGAACACTGTGCCTGGATGGAAAGGTAATATCCTGCCAAATAAGCTGGCTGAGAAGAAAGAAAACATCTAAATGAGGTAAACAGGAGCTACAGAACAGTAAAAGGATTAATGTGAATGTGTTTTGTGCCAATCCTTCAACACATACAATCAAAACAAAATGTACAACAAACTATTGATGAAAAATGGGGTTTTAGCTTGAATTAGATAGAATTATCTGGTCACAACAACACATAATTAGCTATAGATAGATACAAGCTTTAAAAGTATTGTTAAAACATTACCACTTTATTCATGAAAAAGTTAAAAATTGTACATAACACCAGGTTACATATTCAAAATGACAAATGATTTCTACAGAGTTTTGTGAATTTTTTACTAATTGTATATATATACATGTAATTTATCAGGGATAGTTATATATTTATAATGTGTTGACAAGGCAGAGATGTAACACACAGCACAATTCAAAGCATTTCACAGTTACAGACGATTTCTTTAGCAGGAAAAGCAGAAATTGACACAGTAAATAATATCCAGTATTAACAGACACGGGTATTCTAGCCTATTAATTTAAACAAACATGATGATGTACACAATTATTTATACATATATATACACTAATATATCTTTAAAGAAGTTATTAGTAAAGTTAAAGATATTTTACAGTACTGAATTTTAACCAAAGTCTCTGTATTATGTTAGGCATTTATTACTTGACTCTGTCCTTGCCAAATCTGCTCTTTCCAGCACCTGGGCAGCAATCATTGTACAAGCTTTGCATTTGTTTCCCACTAATTACATCTCCAGCTTTTATAAACCTTTTTTAAGATCATTCTGCCATATACCTGCCCCCATGCTACAATGCTTAATTCTAGTTTGTAATTCCAAGTTTCTAATTACTAGTTCCAGGAAATCCAGTGTTCTTTACTTCTCTATTGTGATTTTGGCCTGTCTACTGACTTTGACCTGTGTACTGATTTTTCTGCTTTCTCCCATTAACCCTATTATGACACAAAAATTCAGCTCAGCACTGAAAAGTTTATCTAAGATGAAAATCTAGGGTTTATGGATACGCTACATCCTTTCTATCACCCATAGCTTCAAATCTTGTATCAATCATTACTAATTCTAAGTGAATGTTTCAAAGAAAATTACATTTTTGTTATTCATTTAAGCCTTGATTGTGACTGTCTTGAGCTTTAAAAGGAAATGTTTAATATTAAAGTTTTGTTTTTTATTTTCATACCTAGTGTGCCACCACGTTAAAGAAAATCTTGGCTATTTTCCATCTAACCATTGCCCGTGATCTATCTATATATCTATCTATCTTAGATATTTACAAGCTTTGCTAATAATGGATTCTCAGAATGTACATATAATTTCCTATCTGTGTTTTATTCCATATAGGCACAATATATCACATGATGTATGAATATGTCACAAAAAAGTAGAATGGCATATGATCATTATAAGAAACAGAGTTGATGGGCTATTGCTGCAGGAGACACATTAGTTATGAACTTGCCCTTGGGTTCTTTCATATGAGATGCTTATATATGGTAACAGACTCAAAACTAACTAATTCTTTAAACATTACCAAATAATTATTAATTACAAGTATTGAACTTGTTACACTTGTAACTGTAAAATAAACATGCAACATTAAACATGCAATCAGTAAATTAAATCTATACTAAAACCTTAAACCATATAATATGTCAAACTATTTAAAGAGTGCTAATTTTTCCATACTCTCATCACAATACATGGGCAGGTGGTTGGAATCCTGATCTTCTGTATTAGTTTTGAAGCTCCTGGTGTCATGATTGTAACATATGTATGTAAAAGTATATATAGGTAAACATTTTTGTTGTTTTGGTTGGACTAGAAATATTCAAAGTTATTTCTTTGCAGGCTGTGTACCATAGTGAAATGTGTCTTCACTTCTTGCTCTGGAGGCAAAGGAGCAAAGGAGTCAGAAAGTTGTTGGAAATCTCCCCAGGTAAGGAGCATTTCCCTGTTTCATAGCTGTCCACAAAACAAGTGTTCTTTTTTGATTTGTTTTCTTGCTCTTGTTGTGAGAGCAACTGAAACAATTTGGATTTCCCTTTACTGTCTGTTTTGGTGACAAAGATCACAAGTACAAAAGGGATGAATCTCCCTAATTAGTACCCAGACAGCAAAAAAAAAAAAAAAAAACTTGACATATCGACTATTTATTTACTACTTGATCAAAAACTAAAAAAGAAAGCTTTATCTGAAGATACAATTTAAGATCACCACATTTGTTTGCCTGGAGGTCTGTTTAATCTTTATGTCACAGAATACAATTATCTAATATCTCATCATGCATCATATTCTAGAACAGAATCATTTCTCACCAGGCAAGAAGCTAAAAAACAAATCTGTAAAGAATATATTTCCTGCAGCTTGTTTAGGACACACATTTGTCTCACTAGAAATATCTGATTCTTTTACTCTAGAAGATAAAGCACAATAACATCCAAGTCAATGCACACTGTGTATTCCAAAGGTGTTTAACAAACTCCACACTGACAAAGAAAATGACTTTACTTTAAAACAACACCCTTGATGTTTCCTCTGGGTAGTTAAAAGCCATCAGAGGGAAAATTATCAGTGTTTAATCAGCAGGAACTACAAAAAAACCCTTTGATTTAAGTCTAAACTCTTTCAATCAATCAAATCCTGCTGCAGCTTGTACCCCAGAGATTTTAGAAAGTAGAGAACTCTGAACTGTATGGCAATTTTCTTATGTTAAAAGAACAGTAACAGTTTTTCAAATTATGGAAACAAGTGTTCTATTTGTTTGAAGGAGAGACACGATAAGAAATTCAACAAGCAAAGCTATAGAAGCCACAACATAAATTATCATCAAGGCTAAAATGCCAATAATATTCTACCAATATTTATACAATGTATTCCAAAATTTTCAGGCAGGGATCTTTGATGATTCTGAATTCGAAGAGAAGATTCTAACTTTATTATTTCATAATAGAGTCCTAAATTTGATGCCTAAAGACATGTGGTATGTTACTCTGTGGCCATCTGTTTGCCTTAGGTCTAACTGGCTGCAAGTGCTTGCTCAACCCTAGCTGCCTTAGTGAATGGCCTTTACCCCTTAAAAATAAAATGACATAGTAGCCATGCACTAAGATAACAGGTCTGAATCCTGGTCAGGACATCCATACAGAGTTTATATGCTCTCTCTGTGTTTACATGGATTTCTCCCAGATACTCTAGTTTATACTCCCAGATATATCCTAAAAACCAAACTGGTAGGGTAATTGGCCTCCTGTAAAAAAAAAAGTATAAACTATTTTAGGAACATTAGAGTATAAAAATAGCAAGGGCATTAGATTGTGAACTAATTTAGTGATATGACTTTGTGCTGCACTGCATAAAATATATATTTTGTAAATACTATTTAATGCATGAAAGACTCATTCATATCCCATTTGCTAATACATTTAAAACACAAGTATTTTTTAAATGTATTTATTTCATTTTAGCTAACTGGAAAAAACCTTATGAATATTTCATAATTTTTTGCCATTTTTGTCAGATTCAACATAACTTCCTTCACTTTTCTGTCCTGTTAACACATCAGAGAATAAATCCCTCAGTTGTCACTGGAGAACAAGACTTTGTATTTAAGATTTCTACTCTATTCCTGTTTCAGTGAATGCTTAGAATTTAGATTTTTCCTCACTTTCTTCCTGTTTACATGGGTTATCAGGATCATTTGGAAATCATTTTGAATACAAAACAGAGAGCTGTAAAAACTTGAAAGTGTTTTAACTCCTCACCACTCCATACACAGCAAAATGAAAAAAAAATGTTTTTTAGCTATACTTTAAAACTTAGACTATAAAATATATCCCCCACATTCTCATACATATGCTGCAATAAATATCAATTTAATTAAAATAGGATTCCAATTATTCATTTTATAGAACCTCCTGAATTTTAAAGTTATATATACTTCTACATAGGAACCTAAACTCTTGAAACTGATAATTGAAAAGCACGGAATCTTGTCCTTATATTAGGCACCTGGTTACCTAAAATGCACCTGGGGAGATTGGGTTACACAACATTGCTCTTTCCATTGCAGAGAAAAACTTACACCACTCTTCTTCATGGAGTTGCTCTCATCTTTTATTTAAACTAGGTTTTTTTATATAAGAATTAAAGGAAACAGAAAAAGTTTTAGACATGCTACCGAAAACTAAAAAAAATCCAATATCAGTTTATGTGTTTATCTGGGATTAGCTGTATTGTGATGACACTAGGCTGTCAAGGTCCAATGGCTGTAATCCTAGAATGATTTAACTTTCCCTAGAGAGACCATATTGGTATTTTCAGACATATAAAAAGAATCCTCTTTTTAATCTGGAATTAATATTATCTGTAAGAAAAATGAACTAGTAAAAAAGGGTTCCCTGATACAATACTATAGTTTCACAAACAATATGCCTTTAGGAAAGAATTTTATTGAAGAATGGATAGGTTATGTCTCTTCTACAAAAAGACACACTTACCTGCCGGATTGCTATCTTCTTTTAATAAATTCAGCAGAGATATGCTAGGTGCCCTTCCATCTCCCGAGCTGCCAGGACTGAATGACCTTATGCATGCATCATCCTAGCCCAGCCAATCAAGATGGCAAAAAAGGAACCCAGAGTAGGAGAATAATATTATGGTGGCACTCGTGGCAGAATGGGGACAGGTGATTATATTTAAAAAAATGCAATCAGGCAGGTAAAGCAGGTGATGTACCTTCTGCCATAAAAGGCCTGTCTGATCTTGTTTTTCTCAAGTAAGGGTTAAGGTTCCACTTTAACAAAATTAGGTAGTTACAAAATAATAGTCTATTTATATGCAGAATTTGTTAGACTGTAGTTCAGTCCTGCTTATGGAGTCTTTATAATTACCCATAAAGAGCAATGCAGCAACCCCCTTTTTGATCAATTTGCATAAATGTTTTGTTTAATTTTTTTTTTTTTAAACTGGAATAATTATTTATTCATTTAGCTTTCCACATAAAACTTCATTAAATACATTTCCGCTACTCCTTTAGTAAATACAGATTTTGTTTAAATTTAAATTAATAATTTAGTTTTTCCTGATAAACTAACATTGAAAGCTAAAGTTTCCAATTCATAAATGACTTATGATGTGACAGGTATGCTTTGATGTGGAGGTTCAGTATCAGATCTAAAAAAAGTACCTATACTCCTTCTATCAGAATGCCTCTAATATTGACATTCTGTTGTCCTGCTGCTTTTAACACCTTCTGGTGGAAGCCAATTATTTTCAGATTTTCAGATGATTCTGACAGGGTCACCACTTGGAAGGGCCAGGTTACAAAGCTTCAAAAGCTTTTTTAATGTCCACTGTCACAAAAAAAAATTATATATATATATTTTTTTTAAACACATCTAATAACTCCTATATGACAATCAAAACATGTCACAAATACAGTTGCAATGTGATTCATAAGCCTCATAAAGTAAAAAAAAAACTTTCTTCGCTTTCCCTGCCTGAACCAAATAATTTGTGCTTTACACATGCCCCCTAGCAGACACTAGAACTCACAGATCAAGTATTTCAGCTGCAGAGACATTGGGCCTGATTTAATAAAGCTCTCCAAGGCTGGAGAGAATACACGTTCACTAGTGAAGGAGGTGATCAAGCAAACCTGGAATGGATTTCTTGAATGTCATTTGCTATTTGCTAGCAAATGCTTTGAATCCTGGACCAGATCCATTCCAGGTTTGTTGGATCACCCAGCTTTACTGTTGAAAGTGTATTCTCTCCAGCCTTGGAGAGCTTTCATAAATCAGGGCCTAGAACTCACAGATCAAGTATTTCAGCTGCAGAGACATTGGGCCTGATTTATTAAAGCTCTCCAAGGCTGGAGAAATACACTTTCACCAGTGAAGCTGAATGATCCAGCAAATCTGGAATGGATTTCTAAAAAGGCAGCTTCACTGATGAAAGTGTGTCCTCTCCAGCCTTGGAGATTTTTAATAAATCAGCCACATTGCAGTTAACTAGCAGAACAGTGGCCAGCATAGCCACACCGCATGCAATGTCTTACAGAAAACTAAACATATTCTACATTCTTTGTATTATGGTACGACCTAACATTATGGTTTTCTGTGTGCCTCTAATAGCTTTGAAGCCCATCATGCATTTCTGTAAAAATTCATTTGTATGTATATGCAAAAATGGTCCAACATGAAAATGTCAGTATTTGGGAGTATGAGATTTATAGGTGGAACTGGTTGTGAAGCCCCTACCATCTGTTGCAACTAGAGGTATAAAAATTGATGTAATGTAAAAATGGTATAACTAGGTATTGTAGAATAATTGTATTGTAAGATGCAAACTCTTCCTGTCCTAGGGTGACAAACATTGTATTTAAGATACAGTACAGTGAATATACATTATCAACTTTGTACACTAAGGGTGTCACTGGTAGGATCACCATGTAAAAATAAAGGAAAATGAAACCTGAGAAAACTGATGCAGCCACTACATTTAAGGGACGTTAACCTGCATATAACATTTTCTTGAGTTTAGATTAGTTTAGTTAATTTCCAGGGATTTGTTCATCATCTAATACATACTTATAGTTGCTTTGAACCTATGTTACCTATGTTGGCTTGTAATAGAGCCATTAATATACATATTGATTAATGCATCACGGCAGCTCCAGATTTGAACCAATGGGTTGCCTAGATTTAAGTCAGTTAACCACTGACAGGCAGAATAGAAGTGACATATAATCATCAGCAACAAGATTGATGTACAAACAGGTACAGAAGTCAAAAACAATACAGAAAGCAAAATAGGGTCAAAAGCTGAAGTAAATTGAGATCAGGTAAACATGGGGAGTGACCATTTTAGTCAAAGTTTTAGTCCCGATACTAATTGGTGTAGGTGATATATAGTCATGATTAGTGTTGATGTTCGAATTTGGGTTGTCCCTATATTCGACCCGAATATGGCTGTTCGAATTCGGGTAGACCCAACCCGAAAAACACGAGATTCGACAGCAAAAATTCGGGAGGAAAAAAAAATTTTTTTTTTCTTAAATTATTTATTTTGTATGTGTTTTTTATTTTAAACTTGTTCTTTTTTATTTTTTACAGGTTATCCGACAATTACATTATGAATCATAATGTCATTGTGGGATTCCTGGACCGTGGGAACTTTGTGGTCACAGCTAATTGAAAGCAGGTGCCTTCACTTAGCTGTAACCGCAGGCAATACGAGGGCAATAGAGGTTGAATAGAGATACTATCTCCATTCATACCTCTACTGCTCTGTGGTTGGCTGAGAAATAGGAAACCCTGATGACAGAAATCCTGATGATGCTTGAGCTGTCATCAGGATTTCCTATTTCTCAGCCAATCACAGAGCACTAGGGATGAATGGGCACAAGTGGAGATCTGGGAGTCTCCTTATTAAAGGGGGCTTCCAGATTCCAAAGTCCTGCTAAAAATGTTTATAAAAGCCCCCATTGTTTTCAGTGGAAGCTTTCATAAAAGCTTAAAAACGCTTGAAAAAGCCTCCATTGAGTTCAATAGAAGCGTTTTCTCGCGTTTACCCAGTGTTTTAATTTTTTAAATGTTGCAAGCAACGTTTAAGATAACGCTCAAAAACATGCCTGAAGGAAACATCCTGGTGTAGATTAGCCCATGGGAATGCATGGGGACTTCAAACATGGGCTTTAAAAAGCCTTCAGGTTAAATGCTGGGGAAACAGTGCGTGTAGACTAAAGCTGCATACACACGTCCAATAGTTATCGTTAGAAACGAATAGCTGCCGAATCGAATAGTGAGCTATTCGACCAACATTAGTCATGATATATAGAGGTATATAGTCAAGAACAGAAAACATAGGAGGGAACAAAGAATAAAGACAAAACAGCCCTGACAAGCAACACACCAGGCAGGGGGGTTCATACTAACATTTCTAACCTTGTCTTGGGTTTCCCTGACCTGATTTCTCAAGCACAGCAATAGTTCTCACCTTTCCTGAGTTCTGTGTGCTATATTCCTGGTTAACCACAGTTTTATAATCAGGTATTCCTCCACATGATAAGGATAAATTTTCTTTTCATGTGTTAGCTTTTGTATTTTTTGACAAAATTAGTGGTTACATATTCTTTTACAATTTTGCTTTACTCTCTAGAGCTTACTGTGATCAGTGTCATATTTTCAATCTCAATTCTAATAGCATCTTTAGGAAGTAACTGCGGAGCAAAGAGATAATCAGCTATTGTGTATGAATTATGTACAGGAGAAAATGAAGTGTAATCTCTTTTTCATTTAAATGAAACCTAAAATATCCAACCTATAATTTGCCCCTAATCTTGTCTGGGGATGCTGTAGACAACAGGAATTTTTGATGAGAATTCAAGTGTTAGATGCATTAGAGTATAGATCCAATCCCCTACAAAAAGAGTTTTAGGTGAAAATTCTACCATTTTATCAAAGTATTTATATTTGTTTAGAGATGAGCTGTAACATTGTTTGTGTTATGGTCTATGTAATGTAGGGGAGATTTCCTTTCACTTCTGTACTAAAGACAAAACAAGAAATTAGAAGAAATCTCTCTACAGTGTTGACCAATCCCCTCTTAGTCTGGAGTCATTACAACAAACAAACTTAGAGAATTACCTTTATCATTTTACCTCTTGTTCAGGTGACCAATGTAAAATTTTCAATTTTCAGTCACTCTTTGTCCCAGTAAAAAATAATCAGGATGAATCCCCCTTTTTTGTCTTTCAACTGTAACAAGTTGCTAAGTAAAGGGGAACCTACTTGGCTTTCAAATTTTACAGATCCTAATGTGACAAAATACATAGGATATTAGAATATGTTGCTATGCAGAGAGCATTCTTAATTATTTAAATAATTGTCAAAGATGATTACTAGTGCTAGTGATGTTTTTTTTTTTTCACAGCAGCCTTCTTTAGGTTTAACTTCATATCCATCGGGAGTGTCCATATGGTTGATACAAGGCGGGGACTGGTCACTCTTACCAGAGCTCCTTACCATTGGGTTGTGTTCCAGATTTCTACTGGTTTGTATGCACTGCCATTTAGAGGAAAGAGCCATACTTGACTATTTCTCATGCTTTTGTGGCTTTCTAAGTCAAAGGGTGTGATAACCTTGACCATTTTTTCTTTAATTTTGGATTTTGCTGTAGCACAGTTAGAAATAACAACAACAACAAAAAAGAATGTAAATAAAGCATTATGGAGCTGCAGAGCTGCTTTAAGTTTTAACCCGAAACTTTCTCCTTGTATCCAGGGGAAGAAAGCATCACCATCCTCTGCTATGGATCCATCTGACAGTAATCCACATTCCACTGCAGTACTCAAGGAAGGAAAGATCACTTCTTCTGATATACACACTGCCCAAACTTTCATTTTAAATAACCTGGATGGCTTCTTAAGTGTATCAAAAGCGAAAAAGAGTACAACAGTGAATTTCACATGATGCTAACTGATTAGCTAATCTTACTGCTGTGTTTCACAAATGATGAATATCATGCTAAAATGAGTGAAAATCATGAAATGTAGAACATGATATACCTCCGTAAAGTTAGCAAATCAGTTACCAACCTAGCAGTGATTTCAACCTGTGCCACTTGGGGATTTTGTTCCATACAGTGAAATGAATAAATTCAAAGAATTTGGTAATATTTTAAAATCCTTTGCTAGACTCACAGACACCGATAACTATCTTTAATGGCCTCTTTTAATCCTGGTAGGATTACACCACACACATCAATGTTGAAGAGAACTAAAGCCCCCTTGATATCTAAAGCCTAAAAAACACTAGTTTTACCTGCATACTTCCTTGAATAATTGATTTTATTGCAAAGATTTAAAGCAGTTGTAAACTTAAGTGGTGAATTTAATTTTTCAACATGAGAGATTTGTATTTTCATTGACTTAGATTATGAGAATGAATACCATGTCAGATGTATATATCGGCATATCACTTTTATCTGTAAGTACTTTTTTATTTGATTACATATGTTAAAAACATTGCTTTGAGGCATACTTTCTTTGTGACATGACTAAAAATACACACAGAAAGTGAAAAACTCTTATATCACTGCATCCCACGGGCTGAAAGAGGATGTTTCCCATGTATGTTCATTAACCAGCCCTTTAGTAACATTTCCTTTCACTATCATCACTGATGGCGAGCTATTCAAACAACTAACATCAACAATACGGTGCTATATGTTCCATTGACTATTCCTACCACTGATACCAATGATTGGCCACTATTTCTTCCATTGATACCAACAATGGGGCATTATTGCTCTTACCACTAACCATAGACACTAGGCCATGTTTTTCTCTGACTTCTCACCAACCCTGGGGCTTTCCTACTTCTATCAACCACCACCACCACCGTTGACCAGGGCATTTCCTGTTCCCACTGGCCAAAGTCCAGAAGCCTAAAGTCTAAAGGACAGTAAACTGGCCCTTTGTTTAGAAAGTTAGTGGATGTCAGATATATATGAGCTCCCATTTCCTGACATATTGACCAAATTTTAACAGATATAAAGTAAGACTTAAGCTTCAGCATGGACAGGGACACTAGTAAAAATGTATTGGTTGTTGCTTTTTCACACCCTTCTAAATAAAATCATTTTCATTTTATGTGTTGCTGGTCATGCTCACAGGAAGTTAAGGTAAATCTCTCTAACAGAACACCAGGCAGTAGTAAAACAAAAACATTGTGGTTCTTCTTTAATGTATAATGATAACATAGACACTTCTGTCTTATAGCAATAGCGTTTTATTAATAATAATCACACTAAAATCACAAGGTAAAATTTATTAGAATGGCAAAGCTCTGCATGTGCAGTATGAAAAAAAAAAAAAAAATAGAAATAATTTAAGGGCAACCGTTACGCCAGACTTTCTAATTATTCTGCAAGCAATGCACTGTTTGACATAACTCTTGCACAAATATTATTCTGTTTTAGGAAAAACAGTTATAAGAGGAAAAACATTTTAAAATTATACAAATTCAAAGCTAATACCTCTTTTCTGCAAATACATTTATATTAATCTAATATACACTGACGTAAATGTGTTTCCTGTACAATGTCTTAAAATCTAATAAATAAACATTCACTTACATATGATGCATCAATTAATAGTTAATTACATTAATAAATGTAATTTGTAGAAAATATCATTTAAATAACAGCATACATAGTTACCGAGTAAATAAAACGTAAGAGCAACAGAAACAAGTATTGTACATACCGAATGTCATTTTTACACTAGTAAAAAGAGTAGAAATTGACCTCATGGAGATCATATGCCATACTGTAAACATGTCTGCAAATATAAACTTTATCTTAAATTAACATTAGTTGATGACTAAGGTCCAGCAGGTAAGCACTGTATATTTTTACTGGTGCATGGCTAATTTTTTGCCCAGTTCATAGTGTGTCTTATACAACTCTGTAGACAATTTTTGCATTTTCAATTTACAGGAAATAAAATGACAGCTGGATTCCAGCCTATGATATCTGGAAACACTTGATGAGAGATATCAAATCTGCCATTATGCCTTCATTTAAAAATCCATACAATATGGGATTTAGACAACAGGAGACCATACCAATCAAGTGACAGATGCAATAAACTAATTTGAAATGTCGATTGGAAATTAGGTTGGCATTAAAATCAGTTACAAGGTGAAAGAGGTGAAGTGGCATCCAACTGACAGCAAAAGCCAAGATCAATACTGTCAGCCTGCAGAAAACACGCCTAGATCTTTTCTTTATTCGGGTTATGGATTTAGAGACAGAGTTCACGTTGCTTAGTTCTGAGTTCTCTTCTGGCTTCATTTCAAAGCATATGGGCACTCCAGGTAAATAAACACTGGAAGGTAAAGTGTGAACACTGGAGGGCAAAGTATGGCTCCTTTCTGTGGTTGATGTTTCTGGGATGTCTCCAGTATTACTCTCTTGGTGTCTTCTTAGAATTGCAGGGACAACACTGGCTGATTTTTTGCTGTATCGCTTTCTGTGTTTGCGGATACAAGAGTAGCTCCATCTTCGACTACTACAGATTTCCACAACAGATTTGTTAGTTTTAGGATGCTGAAGGGTCAGATTGATCATCTCGTTTTCTTCAACTTTGACATCTCTGTTTGGCAGTCTTGAACTTATGCTTCTGCAAACACTTGTATGACTTATTGTTAAACAGGACAGTGGCAATATGTACTGCACCAGCAATAATGAAATGGTGAATGCAATTCTGTATGAATCAGAGGGCCAAGACTCAACACACAGGTAACGATTCATCAAGGGCTCTAAGTTAAATGCTTCTCTCATATTTATAATTTTGTGGAAAACTGGTAAGGGGGAACATATAGTGAAGCCTAAAGTCCAGACAGTGGCAATCAAAAAGTAACCATGGTTGGCAGTTAAATTGGTGGAGAGCGGGTGTTTAATCATGTGGTATCTCACCAGGGCAATAGACATGAGCATTAAAGTGGAGATAAGAACTGAAACACATTGGAGAAAAGGCACAACATGACACATGACTTCACCAAAGATCCATTGGTCAAGTAAGACACACGTCAATGTAAAGGGTGAACAAAAAAGTACAACCAGAATATCTGAAAAAGCCAGGTTTCCAATGAGGTAGTTGATTATTGTCTTTTGTTTACGCTTTTTAAAAATAGCTAACAGAATCAGGAGATTCCCCATAAATCCGAGCAGGCTTACAAAGGTGTATAGACCAATTAGAAAGTATCGTATGTCATCCACGCTGCTGTTATAATCCTCCCATGCAGGGAAATTAGTGGTTGCTATATCCAATGTGCTGTTCTCTTCTTTTGTAACTGTTCTATTAATAAAGTCTTTCAAGTCCAAATCCATTTCACAGCTCTGCTTTGAGATACAAAGAAAAGCAATTAGTAAGCCATGTAAAAGTTGCAACACTCTGAAAGCTACAGTATTGATTAGCTTCTGATGCCAAAAATAACAAAATATATAAATATATATATTTTTGCTTAACGTTGGAAAATGCACACTGATGTGAACTCATACACATAAAACTTTTTTGTACTAAATAATTTGTTGCCAATGTTTTTTGTGTGTTAAAAGAAGATTCACTTATATATTAGCAGGAAAATAATGATGCAATCCAGTGAAAATGAAAGAATCTAAGTTTTTCAGCATTAACAAGAAGAATTGATTCACTGCTTATTTAATTATACACTGTAGTTACTTAATGGTCTTGTAAAAAAGTAGAATGTGTGCTGCTTACCTCCAAATTAACATTGCATAGATTTTACATGAAGAATGGAGACAGCAATGAACCCTAAATAAAACGTGCCTACACTTTAAAACTAAATATAACTAAATATAATAAATGGAGAGGGGTTAGTTCCTAGGTAATGAGTGATCTGACTACTTCAACTGAGATACACATAAAGTCCATAAGGGTATGAATAAATATTAGGCACTTGTGATTTGAGAGGCATGGTTAAGTAGACTTGTATCAACATTTTTAAACATTAACATTTACCAGCCTCCCACAGGGAAACCTTTCTGCATGCCTCGTGTGCCAGTTAAGCATTTTATTACCATACATTTTTGTGTCTGGTATTCATGATGACCACAAGAAGGTCTGTTATTATAGAGGGCATGCTAGGTTGGAAAATTTGTCTTAAGATCCCAGATGAAAGGAGGAGGAAGTAGAGGGAGTAAAAAGCAGCATGGGACATAGTATACAAGGTCAGAACCCACTGACCACCATTGTACCCCCAGTCACCCCCAACAATCAGTGTATCCCCTTTCCACAGGTGACCAATGTACCCATCCATCCCACTTTTACCACCAGTCACTTGTCGGTGTGTCGTTTGCAACCATTTTAATAATATTTATTGTAGGCTAAGAAAACATGTTAGCTGTCTTCGATCTGTTTTATTAATTATTTATTCATTTTGGATGGATATGGATTATGTTAATGAAACTTTTGCTTAAAGCACAGGTAACACAATAGAATTGTATATGTGAATATTCATTAAAATTTTCTGGAAATAATTTAGTTAAAAGAAAGTTTGGTAAGAAAGCACTGGGACTAAATTCTTCACCAGGAATAATACTTGATCATGATAATACTTTTGTTATTACATTGAACACAGTGACAGTGTGTTTCATATTGTCTTACAGAGGCTAAGCCAAGTAAACACCACCTCAATAAAGTCTGAACAATTCAAAGTGTTTGCCTTTAGGTTCTTTTATGTGCAGTGGTGGATATCTATACAATAATTAAATGGGTGTGTGAGGATGAACTGCATGTGCCTAAGAAGCTGGGGTCACACACAGTAAGGGGTATTTTATGAGTACGAGGACCAAAGACTGCACAGTGTAAACTACCCCTAGACTTTATTTAACCAAGCTCCTTCAGGCCACGAACAATGGTGAGTGCATTATAGCTTGTCCACCTTCTCAACACCAAGTTGACTCCCTTTAACAGGTTCCAAAGAGCGAAGGATGTTCCCGTACATGTTGTCCTTGTTCTCTATCTTAATGTACAATGATGACAATGAATACCCTTATCACTTGGTATTTGCAAGGCTTTTTTAAGTGATTTGCACAGTAACTAAGCAACAATTTAAAACCACAAAATTAGATTTGGCAAAAATAAAACAGAAGTGTTAAATACTAATCTTCTATATGCTGTTTAAATACATGTATAGAGTTCTTCTTACCTAGTGTAGGATATGTATCACTGGTGGGGTACACATGCTTGGAATTAAAAGTATAATATTAATAATAAGTAAAGACGTTAATATCTGAACCTGGGATATTCTATCAGATCTGGTGATATGATCCATTTTGCATATTCAACATTTTCCTAATATATCTATGCAAAAAGTCAATTGCAGGTTCCCCAATATCATTTTTAGGCATTAATTGGTTATTTAAATTATTAACATCTGCAGAAATCCCACACTTTCCTTTCGTAATTACATAACTTAGGAAGTTTTGTAAAGCAATAGGTCTGCTTAGTGGAGTGGTCAATATTTGTATATGTAGCACTATTAACAATGCGTCTAGACTGAGTTTAATGCCAGTTTGGCTAACTGATTTGAGGGCACATGATCACAGGCCAAATATTTAGCATTTCCCAAAAGGAAGCTATTCAAAAAATCTCTACAAATCATTTCAGTTCTGTCAGTAGGCAGACCCCTGCAGTATCTAAACTCTTGGATTTGTTTAGATGACAGATTGTGGGGACAGAAATGAAGGGGATTTGTAGGATGGAGTCATTATGTAGGAGTGAGTCAGAATTTGTGGGTTGCTGGTTAATACAATGCAGTGACATCTGACACATCTACAGCAGCATTATGGGTGTATGGTTCATATAATAGCATTAAACAGTCCCAGTAGTACTGGTATAAGGTTGTAAATGTAGTACAGCATAGGACTAGACAATGTTTGGAAGATATTGTCCCAATTCAAGCCTATGATCTAGAATTAAACATCAAATTTTAAATAGTAATCAGCACTTCACACCTACAATATCCCTTAAAAAAGGCTGCATACACACGTGCAGTTATTGTCATTGGAAAAGATCTTTCACGATCCTTTCCAACAAATGACTGCACAATTCATGAACGAGTGCGGTACACACAGCACCATTCTGCTCAATGGAGAGGGGAGGAGGAGAGCGAGGGAGCGACACCCCGCTGTGAGCTCTTTCCCTTCACTTCCATTAAGATCGTTCGTCGTCCATTGTCCATGGATCCGCCACTACGGTCGTTCGGACGATGGTCGACATGCGCTGTACACATGCCAGATTCTCGTCCGGTATCGGCCCTGAGCTGATTATCGAACGAGAACCATTGCAAGTGTGTACGTAGCCTAAATCATTGCAAAAGTAATTTTTCTGTATACAGTCTGGTTTAAAAGTGTCCAGCAAAAAATAAGGTATACATTCAATCTCACATAAAATCAGATCTGTTGTGATATTTAGTGAACAAACACTCTCTCCTACTGATCTAATTTTATGAAATGACGTTATGGTACCTGTAAATGTCCAAGGGCTAAATTCTCACTGCATATTGCTGTGAAAAATAAGAATTCTGAGACTCATATGTGCTGTCACAATATTCTGTAAATGCCCAAAGAAAAAAATGAACTACAGAAGAAAATTCCATGAAATTGTTTGTCAAACACAGCCTGCTTTGTGTTCTTCTGAAAAGAAAGCTGCAGGGAGAGACAGAAATTACTTACACAACGTTACAGTATTTCAAGAAAGTAAAATATGATATATTTGATTACTTGTACTTTGTATTTAAGGCTGAGGACCAGATATTTTCTTTCTGGGGTTGGTTCTTTGGGCAGTGATCATGGCAAATCGATTTCCCATGTACATAAACCACCAATGCACGGGTACAAATTTCCACCTACCCCAAAAGTAAGGGGATAATTGTACATTGACACCAACATTTTTACTGTCTCTTTTACTTTTCTGTCATTACTGAAAATAATTTTGTTCTTGAGAAAATAGGTGTAGAAATATTATTTGACCTAGAAATGTTCGAGGTATGCCATATTATTTATTCTTTTATTTCAAACTTTTTTTTACTCTAACAAATTATTGATCATTTGAATATGTGTGGGCTGTAAGTATAATTATTTTTAGCAGGGGTTCCTTAAGACCTATAAATTATTTCAAGGGTCCCTTCAGAGAAAAAAGGTTGAAAAAAAGCTGCAGGAACAGAGTAAGTAGACGTTGTCATGATAAATGTGTCAGAATAACTCTAGTCTTTCATTTTATGTTGCTAAGTGCCATTAGGTTTAAACATTTTTACATTTTTATGTTTTTACATTTTTATGCCACTTTTACCCAACAGTCGAATACAACAATCAGAATCTTTCTAAAAGGACATGAGAGAAATAACTATAGAATAAGTACCTCAATGTGTCCCAGGCAGTGAGTAGACTTGTCAAAATGTCCACAGCCTCTACATGAATTCTGTCTGTTCTGATTTACTAATTTATATGCCAATTACCTGGCTTTTATACCAATGCTTAGCCTTCAGTATAGACCCTAACAACCAAGTAAATCAGTATGAAGTCAGATGGCCTGGTTAAATAAAACTCCCAAAGACAGAGGAAGTTGGGTGATCCAGCAAACCTGGAATGGATTTCTTAAAAATCAGTAACTAATTGTTGCCAAATGTTTTCAGTGCAGGACCAGATTCTTTCCAGGTTTGCTGGATCACCCAAGTTCACCCATGAAAGTTTATCTCTTCCAATCTTGAGTAGCTCTATTAAATGAGACCCGAGTGACCCGAGACCCTGATCTACATTTTTATTTTGTGCCAGTGTCCATTTTGTCTCGTCTTCCCTCTTCTCTGCATGGGCTGAACAGCGGGTGCTGCCATTTTCTTCTCGGTTTATTTTTTGTCACCTGATCTCCCACTGCGCAGGCATGAGATTGGGTGATGCACCTTCCTCAAAATTTAAAAAAATGTGCTGTGCATGTGCACATTTTTTTAACAAACCCACTGATGATGCATGCCTGATCTTGGGCATGTGCAGAAGAAGCCCTCCTGGGATATGTGACATATGTATCCCAGGCGGCTGTGGGTTTCCCACTAAGTCTGCCACATTGGCTCCTCTTTTTTCATTATATAAAAAGGATAGGCAAGATAAAATTTGCTGACAAATCTGCTCTAAATATTTATCTCTAAGTGTCATTTTACACAGAAGCAGAATTTTGATATCCACTCCTGCAGTGTAATACAAAGTAATTACCCCCTATCTTTCTAAGAAGCAGGACAGGAGAAAAATGGTCTCAAGTTTATTTACATTGATTACCAAGAAGAAATCTGTTAAACAGATGATTGATTTTATGTCTGTGCTAAAGTAACCATACTCACTGAACATTATTGTTCTATTTACAGCTAAATGTTGTTACATTGGTGTTTTTACGAAGAGAACTGTTATATGAGTTTTAGAATCATTGCCTGAAAATAATATATTCCCTGCAGTAGTCTATAATTACTTCAGTTGTTGAGAACAGTATTTGTTAAACCATGAAATGGGTATTATTGCACACAGGTGAAAAACGCAGTGCTATGTCTTATAAAAGCAGACTAAATTATGGTACAAGCCACAAACATTTTAATCTCCCAACTGTACAAAAATGTTGTATATCTTTGACTTTTTTTGTATATGGTGTAGAATTAATTGTTCAAAACCCCACTGGGAACTTTTTTTCCTGTTGCTGCTTTTTTCCCCTTGAGGATGATTCCCTTCACTTCCTGCTCATTAAACATAGTAAGGAAAGGAAACCTTTCTAACTCAATATTGTGAATTTCTCACTTTGAACCTGTTTTGTTAAAGCTCTCCAAGGCTGGAAAGGATACACTTTCGGTGAACCTGGGTGATCCAGCAAACCTGCAATGGATTTCTATTTGTTAGCAAATGTTTTTAATCCTGGATTAGATCCATTCCAGTTTTTTTGGATCACCTATGTTCACCGATGAAAGTGTATCCTTGGAGAGCTTTAATAAATAAAGTCTTTTCAGTAAAGTTGACAATGGTCATCAGGACTAGTGGATGTCGGATTCAGTCCATACTGACTCTGGTCAGCCATTTCAACCTCAAATTAGAATTTAAGCAATTCGAATTCTAATCTGATATTACTATACCTGTCATTTTCCAGTGGCCGAATTAGTTAAGCCCAGCTAAAATCCCAATTCTGACTTTGAATTACCAATTCAGTAACATTTCTCAACTGATCCAATGAGATTCAATTCACGTCATCTGACATTCGCTGAAATGTTCCTGATGGAAAATAAATCACTGCCATGGAAAACAGATGAACCTATTCCTATTCACTAGATTGTCAGATTCATTGATTTTTAAATAAATCCCAACAACAAACACTCACTGACATTCTATGCTTCTTCCCACTTTATATCCAAAAATGTACAAAAATGGTTATAATTAGAATAACTTTTTTTTCGATAAACTTTTTATCTTTTCCTACTATACCTATCCTCCAAAGTGTATCATATTTCATATAAGCAGACTTCTTGCTCTGTCTTGTCAGTTTTATTTTTATGGTTATACGTACAGATAATTCTTCAACTTTATTAGGGAAATTATTCAGGGAGCAGTAATTCAATTTATTTTCTTTCACTTTCTTGATTTCTGAACAATAAAGTGATAACATAATTTGACAGGTATCTGTGTTGAGTATCATGTCGAGTAATGAATCAGGTGATTGACAAGTGACTATAACAGTTGTTTTAAATTAACAATGTATCAGAGCTAAACAGTCATAGAAAATCTGCATTTAATCCACATGTAATTAACCCAAGTATTGTGAATTTTCTATAAATAGAAATGTATTATTGTGTAAATGGACCTGGAATATATCTCTTGCACTCATTACCATATATTACTGTGCTGAATTGCTGTTGTCTTTTGGGTTTTGGCTTGGAAGCTCCACTGTTATCTTACAGCCTTATACCCATATTTTGTTTTCCCAAGCTTGCCACATAGCAAAGCAGGTAATAAACATTCCAAAATTTCAAATTGTTAATCAAGTTTTGGGGGAGAAGAATTAAAATTTCTGCCAGATTTTTATTACTGCCTGGGGATTTTTTTAAGTGATTTGCTCCTCACTTCTCTTTTGGTTACTTTTGTTAGCAGCAGGGCTGTGGAGTTGGAGTTGGCAAAAATGTACTGACTCTGACTCCACATCCCAAGTTAGTCGGACATAAAGGAAAAGGAAATGCTAACATTTTACTGCTGTTACAAGACAAATAGAGGGAACATCTCCCAATGGAAAAAAACAGCTTGGATGATAACTGTCTCATCCACATCCCATCAGAACAGATGAGTTTAAAAAATTGCAATCGGACAGGTGAGTTTATTTTATTACAGAAATAAAAGGGCTCACAATTTTGGTAAAATTTTAACTCAGTTCCACTCCAACTTCCAATTTTATCTCTAGGATAGGAAGTGAATGGAGATTTCTGAAATGTGATATATTCTAATAGTTAAAAGGTCTTAAGTAGTGGTGGCTGGATAGGTATCATAGTATTTAGCCCAACCTTGCATCAAAATTTGGAATTTGAAATAGTAGTGTAACAGTGCTTGTGCTGTGGATCATCCAATGGCAAACCGATGCATTGGCATGCCTGTCTCTGTCTTTTACAGAAGACGATGGCAATGTCAGGAATGATGTCAGTGCATCATGGCTGAGCCCTTTGGCCAATCCAGCTGGCAGATATTAACAGTTGTCAATATCTACCAATCCAGCTAATGGTCCACATTTTCTTACTTAGGACCTCAAATTCTAATATTCAGCTTTCATGCGCTAGATGTTCGAATCAGGTTTATTGTGAAAACATCAGCTGCAAGCTTTATATTTGTATTTATGGCTTCCAGGGCATAACAGCAAATTTTCCAAACAAATTTTAATTGTAGTGAGCATTTTACCTAGAGATTTTATCGTATTAGGCACTCATGAACTTTTGCAGGAGAAGGTAAATACATATTTACAAAAAATGTTTTGCAGCCCCAAACACATAATCAAGAAAGTTAGTTTGTCTCTTATTTTTTGGATCTGGGATTCTCCAATGTATTACTTATTTACAGGGTACAACTAATGTGCAATTCTTGTTTCTTGACCACTGCAAGTATTCAATACTTTAATTGCATTTATTACCCAAAAAAAGGAGAATAGGGGGAAGAGGTCTACAGTATTTTAATTATATATGTCTTTTAACTGTCTGCTTGGAGCTCAGCTTTATATTGGATGCTTTTGCCAATTCAAATGCACAATATTTATTTTCAAAATTTAAAGGACAATTCTTCACTTTATTTACTAAAATTATTTTTTGTAATGGTTGCTACAATGATAGCAACTGGTGCTCTGGTCACATTCATTATATGATATGCATTCTTCTATATGCATGTGTTCATCTTGCAGTCTCTCACACATAAGAAAATAAAAGTTTTAAAGCACATGAAAAAACATAAAACATGACAAAAGCTTAGTTCTATCTAACAGAATATAATGATCATGTCATAACCAGCATTAAATAAGATCTAAACTGAAAACCACTAAATAGGATCTATACTAAACATCCAATTGGATGTAGATCTACTTTAACGGCTGAAGTCACACATACCAGTGGTATCATGCATTGTGCTTTATTTACATATCAAATGCATTGAAATGAAAAAAAAAACAATTGTGTACTACAAAACAGGATTTCATGAAATGTATTTTGTTCATTTTGTGTAAAGAAGTTGTACATTTTTATGCAGATTTATTTGTTCAATATTCAATATATTATTATATTATCATTAAATTTAGGGAAAATGGACAATAAAAATATATATACAAAGGGACTCAGACATTCCCTCAAACATTCCCCTGGGGGAGTCTTCCAGGTCCATGTGTTTCAAAAGCAATAACTAAATCCCACCAGGGAATGTTAAAGGGAATGTGAGATGATGTATAAATGTTTTATAAATATGTGTTTATAAATGGAGCCCTATAAGATAGGACTCTATGGATAGATTTTACCAATAGAACAAGTCTGCATAAATATAAATATATAAATAGGCAAATTTAAATTTAATTTGCAAATTCCTTAGCACATTTCTAGTTACAAAGTTAAAGAATCACATTTACACTTTTTAAATCACAATTGAATTAGCCATTTCAAATGTATAACTATACCTGACAGTTTTTTAGTTCCCAAGGCAATAGAGGGTACATGAACTAGCTACAGAATATTGAACTTTTTTTGTGAAACAGTATAAATATGGTATGAAATATAATATTTGTAGCCTGTAGCAGAAATGACCTTTTATTACTTCATATGACTGGAAGCACCTTGAATCACCACCTGCTCATATATAGACAAATGATGAAAAACAACTATTAAACATTACTGACTGTATGCATAACATTAGAAATGATTGTTATTTTTTATTTCACTGACTGTATGCATAACATTAGAAATGATAATGATCACTGCAATATTGACCTAATTTATCTGTTGAAAGCTACTGATCATACCATAGAAATGGTATCATCATGTGACTAAAGCTATGTAACATCACTAGTCAGCAAAAACCACAATTGGTATAGTCATAACAAGCTAAAAACAAGTAAAAACAGCACCAAAAATATTCCATATTTGTTAGTTTTACTAATGTAATGGGTGAAAATTGACCTAATTGGCATCAATTAATAATTTAAAAATACTCTACTAGTTCAGGGCAGGTTGGAAGACCCACCAACAGTCAGTAAAAAAAGGGTTAAAGCCAAAAGTGAGAAAGGCAGTGAATTTGATTCTGTCCCCCACCCCTCATTCCCTTTAATGACTCCCTAAACAGTGACATTCACCACATTTGTCTATGTGGTCTATGTGGTAAAAATTGTTCAATGCTATTTTTTTTTTACATATTCTGTCAGGTGCGGGGTCGGGAGATGTAGAAAGAAGAACTCGGAGAAAGATTTCTTTTTTTACTGATACCTCCTTTGTAAGGCAATTGTATAAAGTGATGGAAGATGTCAAACCTACTAAAAAATATACTTTGGTAAACATATACTTTAAGTATTAAGACATACTCTGCACTTTGGCTTTTCACAACATACAATCTACACCTCCTGAGCCAATCTCTCTGCTGACTGCCTTTGTAACCAAGACAATAAAATAGGATCTGCAGGTGCCATTTGTACCTTTCCCTCTCTCTTCTATGATCCATTTTTATTTAAGTTTTATAAAATAGCATTCAATTGAAATAAAATATAAATGGCCCTTTTCCTAAGCATAAGGTACATACTTTTTTCCTGCTGTGAGCCAATTGTCAGATATGAAATAAAGAGCTAAAAAGGTGAGAAACACATTGATAACGAACATCAACTAGGAAGGGAAATGTCTGGAATCTAATTTCAAGAGATGGTTCTTTTATGCAGAAAGAATGACTTTTACACAGTCACACAAAACTGCAATTGGAAGCCTTGAAAAAGAGACACATCTATACATTTATACTGCAGAAACATAACAGTATTTTATTTAAGAAACTTGACAGATAACATTTACTGTAGACCAAACTGGGAATACCAAGAGATTACAAGCTGTCCTTACCTATGATTTTGATGTGTAGAAACTTGTCACATAACATCTATTACAGACTAGCAAAAAGGGGATTAAGGGAAATACTTATCATCATGATAATACAATGTGTTGGGCCAAACAATACCTTTATTGCTGTTTATTTTGTGCCTAAATAGGCTGACAAACAGTTTGTATATTTCCATTTATTTCACTATACCAAAGATAAACGGTCACCACACTGTCTATTGAGTGCTGTGTGTCACTAAAATGTATTTGATTTAGATGCCTCCTAGATCCCAACGGGGCTTCCCTGCTTGCTCGTGTGCAGGATGGAGGCTTGATGGGGAAAGGAGGGTGGTTTGCATGAATTGCAGAAAAAATCTTTTGCTAAAGACAGCTGATGTTGTGGGTGATCTTAAGAGTGGAGCTGATCTGTAACATCTTGTAACTCTTTAATGACCAAGACAAACTCTGCAGTTTCTTTTGCATATCAAAGCACAGCTTGCTCCAGAAGTTAATAAATGTCTAGACTCCATAAAATGTATCATTTTTTTGCTTTGTTTGTGATTAGCTCACAGTGAGGATTTTATACAGTAACTGACACAATGCTGCCTAATAATATGTTGAGACAAACATCTGTCCTAATTACATTTATTAAAATAATATACCTATCCTGGCTTACTTACATACAAATTCAATTTAAGAACAAACCTACAGTCCCTATCTCTTATGTAACCCGGGAACTACCTGTATAAATGCATTATAAGTTTGGGAGCAGGAGCATTTTAAAATATGGTATGAAGAAATAAACTGGTATCCAGTTATAGAAGAACTACAAATAATAGACTGATCTGATCTATAAAATGATAACTGAAGTAGATAGCATCTGCACAAACCCATTCATTAGAGGAGGTGGGATCATACAAAATCAAAAGATCAAAATGTGTTCTTCCTTCGAACCTGTGTTCTTCCATGTGTGGGGCCCTAAGCAAATAAATGTTTATCAGGAATGAAAGAATAACAGATACCAATTCTAAAGTTGCATCTAAAATAGCATTATGTTCAATTTTAATAGTATATAGTATAGCTAGTAAACAGTACAGTAACACACAAATCATCAACTTTAAAGGAAATAATATGACTAATAGACTTACTGTCACTGTAATAGACTTACTGACACAGTAATAGTTAAAAAGATGTACCGGTCAAAAACAAAACAAATTACCTGTTTCCCCTTTTATGTATTTACAAGTATAAATAGAATTGAAGTATGGTGAAAGTTTTGGCTATAGATAGTTTCAAATTTTCTATTACACAGAAAGCCCCAAAGTTTTTTTTTCTCAGAGTTCAACATTTTAACAAGCTTCATCTTTGTTGCCATGTAACTGTCAAGTCTACTTTGCTAACAAGTAGGCAAAAGCAATGGCACTATGGTGACTAGTTTTAGTCTCAGTGATTTAAAATGACTTTGGAATGTATGTCTGTGGTTTTAAAAAGAGAAAAGACAGAATATTTATAGCACTATGGCAGCAGCATTTACTCTCTTATTACATTGTTACTGATACGTATCTCTACACAGACAGACCTATCAGCAGCCACTATCCTAACCCTTCTTCCAGTTACATGGAGTAGCAGCTCCCACATGCTAGAGCTATCCCAGACACATGCCAACAGAAAAATGCTGAGTGTTGCAGCCAGTTTGGCCAACTGGTGGGTTTATGAGCTCTAAAGAATTAAGATGCTAAAAAAGTATCATATTAAATAGGCAAGACATTTAAAGTCAGCTTCTTTTGGAAAAGTGTTTTCTTAAAGTTATATCAGGAAATGTTTTATTACTATTTCTAGGGCTGAAATATTGCTTCTTGAAATGTTTTTGTTGCTAAAACCAAGGGATTTTCTGTTTATGAGACTGCTATGGGCACAAAAAAGGGGTGACTGTCTTTCTCCCCTTGGATTTGTGTTGTTAAGAATAACACATTATATATAACAATTGGTGTTCTGTATTTTGAGATAATGATTACAGAGCACCAATAATGTTTTTAACACCCTTTTAATCACAAATTTGCCATCTAAGGAGGGGATATGGGACGTATCAGAGTGAGTTTTTAAAACTCAATCTTGCGGCGAATTCAGCTGTTCTTATAACACACAAATAATTAACACACGATTTTAAAATATCATATATTCTTTAAAGGGACAGATGTCCCACAAGGCCACCTAAGCTGTGTCCTAGGGTGGCATGTTCACTAAGGGGCAGCATTACAAAATCTCAACATGTGGAACTGGAGCCTGCTGCTGCTGGTGAACAAGTAGGAAAAAGCACAATGCGAAAGTAATTATACCAAGGTCGCATACATTGCAGGGTAACATCTGTATTGAAGGTACCACTCTTCTCTCTCCATTCCATTATTTCACTCAATATCCCCTCACTCCCTCTCACAGTTCCTCCCTCCCTCTGTTTTTCTCTCTCCCCCTCCTGTGTCTCTCTTCCATGTTCTCCCGCCTTGTTTCTATTCCTCCCTCTCTCTTCTCTTTTCCATCCACTGTCTCTACTGCCTCTGTCTCTCTCCCCAGGGCCCCTCTTTCATCTCTTTTTCTAATGCCCCCCCTCTCCACCTTTCCATTTTTTCTCTCTCCCCTCTTCCTATCTTTCCCACTCTTTTCACCTCTCTGTCTTGTCTTTCTTTCCCTCCCTCTGTCCACTCCCCATTCTTTCTATATTCTCCCTCTCTCTGCCTCTTTCTGTCCTTCTCCCCTCTTTCT